>NC_012872.2:22987176-23287176 GCF_000003195.3 Sorghum bicolor
GAGATGCTCTTCTTTTTCTTTTCTCTCAGGTGGGTATCTTGCACCCCTAATTCTACTGTCGGACACTTGTCCATTTTTACCTCTCGTCTCACTTTTTCTTTTCTTTCGAGGTTCCGAGCACTTGCTCCTTTTTATTTCCTCGTATTATTTTCTTCTTCTTCTTTTTTTTAGAGCACTCATCTCTTCAGATAATATAGCAAGTGGTAGTAACAAGATAACTTGAGCATTTATTTCACAAGGGGAAAACAGAAATATTTTTGGTTATTCTCTCCCGGATTAGGAGTAGAATATTTTTTGGTGGTTCTAGAGATGGAAATGAGTGGATGTATGTGGATGGTACTTCCGGAGTAGAAGTAGCATATATGAGTGAACGTGCAAGTGAAATCTTGATTTAACCACATGACAAGCTCCTAAGGGTCTACACAGCTTGACCATACTCAATGCTCATAAGCAGTAAATAGTAAATGTGTGGCTCAAAGTCTAGCAAGCATGTATATATGGCTGTGGTAGAAATTTAAGCTCTCATCATACAGGAACTCATCATGCAACATTTTAAAGATTTTCAAAGATAAATTCTCCAGAATTCTAGCATCTCTAGGAACAGATAAACAGCAGCTCAACCTTCCTATATCGTATCCGTTAACAACTTAGACTTCAGATTAAGTTTTCATCCCACAAGTTTAGGTCTAGGGCAAGCTTTAAATTATAACAGTTATGTCTAAACTTGAGAGAGAACTTAAAATGTGCAAATTAGGCAGAGCAACTATTCATCATATCCATGCTTAAGTTTTATTAGATACAGATTAGCATAGCCACTTTATTTATTAATTAAACACACTAAGTAATATATATATATAAGCATAAAATCTTTATTTGGTTTTCCCATAGTTTATGTGTATTAATATTCTAAAATAATATAAATATAAAGATAGATAGATAGAAATACTTATCGAGATAAATGGGGGTGCTCTCCCCCAAGCTGAATTTTGATGTAATTTCTCTTGATGTAGCTAGCAGGTGGCAGAGGTGTATTTGAAAGCATTATTCTGACAGCAATTAGAATGTCCTTCGTCTGCTAGTCTTCTTGATTCTTAAATTCTGTGGAGCTCAAATAGACAACAAAGCTTGTGGAACTGATTAAGTGTTAGCATAAATATCTAGCCTTTATCATCTTGAGACTCCTTAATAATTATTACTCCCTGTTTTTATATTTTTATTTTATAAAGCAGAAAAATATTTATTTTATTTTTATGCCACCACAGTGAATGTACGTATGGGTTTTATGCCACTCGTCTATTCACATGGGGCTTACTATTTTTCACATTTTTATTTTCTTTTTAAGACAGTATGAACATGTTTAACTAAGTAAACTATTTAAAATAACTGAAAGGGAAAGGGTAACTACCAAGTTTACCTCTTGGCAAGGCGTTCGGTGTTTTTAAGTCCTCCGAACGGGACTCTCCAATTTCTTAATCGTCCTGAGGTTCGTTGGGTGGCGTAGTCGGTACTTCCGGCAGCGCCTCCTCTTCTTGTATAGTTATCTTCATTTTCCACACCTGACTCGGTGCTTCAATCTCCTCTGGATAATTCTGTTTAAACTCTATGTCTTCTGACCTTACAACTTCTCCTTCATAGTCTGCCCATCCGTCCTTAATGATCTGCCTCCTCTGGTTGCGGTTGCGTCGTTTTCTTACCTGCTTAGATTCTTCAATGATATAGTTAGGGTCAGTAAAATAACAGCGTACCTTCTCTGAGGGGAAGTGCATATGGACTTCTCCGGTTCCAATGTAGATAATGGCTTTAACGGTGCTGAGGAACGGTCTTCCAAGGATGATGGGTGGATCATACTCGTCTTCTCCCATGTCAACAACTTGAAAGTCTGTGTAGACAAAATGATCGTCTATTTTGACTGGGACATCAGATACTATTCCTTGAACTTCTCGAAATGTCTAATCTGCCATCTGGAGCTGAATGTATGTTGGTCTTAGTGGCATGGTCCCGAACAAGAGCCGATAGGTGACTGCGGCCATTATGTTGACGCCCGATCCGGTGTCACAAATTGTCTTGTAGAAGTTGTATCCATTTATGGAGCAGTAAATGCTTGGCATTCCTGGGTCGTCCTTCTTGGTCAAGCACGGTGACTTAAGTTGGTGATCTTGGCCTCTATGGACTACAGTGACCATCTGAGCTGACTCGGTCCACACTTGCTTGTTCCTATTCCTCCTGTTGGTCCTCTTCCTTGATTGACGTCTGGATTGATTTGGAATTTGTGTAGTCTTGTTTTTGAAGAAAAATGTTTCCTTCTTCCCTTTGACGTAGAAACTGATCTTGGCAGCACTGGCGTAGATGATAGCTCCCGTGGTGTTCAAGAATGGCCTCCCTAGGATGATAGGTGCTCTCTTATCATTTCCGGTCTCTACCACTACGAAGTCTGCTAGAGCATATAAGGTACCAACTCGGACACAAAGGTTCTTCACTATTCCTTTTGGAAATGTTATCGTCTGATCTGCAAACTGCAAACACATGGTTGTTTCTAGTAAAGGATATGTAAAGAATTTCTCATAGAGTACCCTGGGTATAATGTTGACACTGGAGCCAAAGTCGCAGAGTGCTTCTGGGAAGTCCACCATGCCGATGGAGATCGGGATGACGGGGCGTCCTGGATCGCCTCTCTTGACCGGCAGACGGTCAGTAGAAAATTCATTGACGGGGTTACTCCAATTACCTGCATCAAACACGTCTACAAGATTTGCAGATTCTAATCCTTCCGGTTGTGATGGTATACCGGGGTTAGTAGTAGGAACAGCAGCAGCTATCTGATTTAACTGAGATTCAATCATTTTATTAAAGCTAATTTGATTCTTGATGGCAGTAGAGAAATTATCCATTCTATTATTTATATTTTCTAGCATTTTATCATTAGATGCCAATTTCTTAGATAGGTTATCCATTAGCTTTCCTTGATTAGACACTAACTCTCTCAAAGGTGGAAAATTATTATTATTGTTGTAAGAATTGTTACCTTGATAATTACCTGAGTAGTTAGGCCTCTGTTGATTCCAACCTTGATTTTGTTGAGGACGGTTGTAGTAGTTGTTGTTGTTGATGTAGTTCACATCCTCAAGCATCTCAGGGCAGTGGTTGCCTGAGTGTCCAGTGTCTCCACACTCCTCACAAGTCATGTGAGAGTCGTAGATGTGCATAACTTCTTTCTTGTCTCCAGCTTTATCATCGAGCTTCTTCATGAGCAGGTCTAGCTTTGTAGACAGCATGTCTACCTCCTTCAGCTGATGCATACCTCCACCTCTCTTGCGTGTCTGGGTCCTCTCTTTATTCCAGCTTTGATTGGACGCCATCTTCTCCACAAGAGCTGTGGCTTGTGGTATAGTAAGTGATAAGAATGCTCCTCCAGCTGCAGCATCCATGGTCTCTCGGGCACTGTTGCTGAGCCCATGATAGAATGTCTGCATCAATAGCCAACTCTCCATTCCATGATGGGGACATTCTAGGATGTAGTCTTGAAAGCGCTCCCATGCTTCTGGAACAGATTCATCATTTTGTTGCTGAAAACTTGTAATCTTCCCACGGAGAGCATTGGTCTTGCCCATGGGAAAGAACTTTGCCAGAAAGTTCGTTGAGTAGAGTGCCCACGTAGTATTCTTCTCCTTTGTAGCGTAGAACCACTGCTTCGCTCTTCCTAACAGTGAGAATGGGAAGAGGCGAAGTAGTATAGCGTCTTTGGAAACTCCTGCTATGGTGAATGTGTTGCAAATCTCCAGGAAGTGTTGTAAATGAGCACTAGCATCTTCGTGTGCCTTCCCACAGAACTGGTTGGATTGCACCATGTTGATAAGTCCAGGCTTGAGCTCAAAGTTGCCATCGATCTCTGCAGCAGGTCCAGTGCGGATGTTGTCCGTAGTGGGAGCTGAGAACTCGCGGATCGATTTGTTCGCCATGGCTTCGAACTCTGAAGACAAGTTCCGGTGATCTTCTTGATTGGATGAAGCTTCTTCGTGAAGTGTTGATGATTTCTTTAGCTTGGCCCTCGTCTTCTTGAATAATGCTTCAGGATTGTCAACAAAATTTCCTGGAAGATGTCTTCTATTCATACATTCCCCTGCATAAGATAAACTAGAAAAATATCAGGGTAAAACTGTCTGAGAGAATAGATAAGCTCAATCATATTAGTGATGCGAATGATAACTCAAAATCTTTTATTCCATTCCTGATTGGTAATCAACCTTCCCCGGCAACGGCGCCAAAAATGCTTGTTGGGTATTCTTAACATCATTACCAAAAGTAGACTAAGTTCTAAATCTAGCAACGGTGCCAAAAATGCCAAACCTATCCCTCACACCACTTAAGCCAAGTTGTCATCCCCAGCATGACATGAGAGACGCGATATTGAAATATGCAATTGCTCTTCTAAATAAATAATGAATGGGATCTGCAAGCGCACAGATTAATACCGATGTAGCATTTTAACCGGGAAGTATTCCAGGTATCGTTATTTATATTTTTACCACTGGGAAGGGATTAATCAATCATCACTATTGATTACAGAATAGAATATGAGATTCAGCATCTATCATTGCATGTATAATTGAGAACATTATATCTAACTCTTCATACAGGGATAAGTGTCACATAATAGATATATGAAATGATAATAGTGACAAGGATAACTAATCTGATCTAGCCACATAATAAATATGATAAGCACCTCAATTAGATACTCTAGAAAGTCATTAGCATGGTATTAGAACGAACTACAAGAATATTCCCTAAGTTATTCTTAACTATATAGTCTAGCATATCATAGTTAGTGCAAGCATACTTAGCAATCATTGCGAGACAAGACTACGCACATGCATAGTGATATTAGCAAGGAATATGAGAAACATAGCAATCACTCCCCTGTAATAATGTTGCTCTGCCAGCCCAATACACGAGAGGGGGACTATATAAGAATCAATGAAGCTGTCACTATCACGAACTACCCCACGATCTGGCATATTGGGTACAATCGCAGATAAATACGTTATAAGCACCACGCCTACACAATATCTATCATTTACCCATGGATCCGATGGATAAACGCTATACGATCCTAAGCATGTATATAGATCGTATCTAACTAAGCCAAGTACATAACTATGATAAACTAAGAACAATATAATCTTGAATATAAGCAAGTAGAGCAAAGTCATAAGCAATATATTGAAGTAGAACAAAGTCATATTCATAATATTGAAGAACAAAGATAATTAGAAAGCAATTAGAAGCACAATTAGAGAATTACCAAGAATCCTCCTGACAGATCCGGAAACCAATCGAAGATTGACTCCTTCTAGTTCTAATCCTATGTAGCTATGCTAATCTAGATATCTAATTGATGTGGTGGCTCTAATCTTGATCAGAGGCTTCTTCTCCCTTGATGGAACAATGAATTAGGGTTGAGAGGCTCTCTCCTCCAGGGGCCAGGGGGTCTGGTTTTATAGTCCCTTCAAGTGAATATGGGCCCTTGGATCAAACCGACATAGATTGTATGGTTTAGATTCATCCTTTAGGTCGGTGGAGACTTCCCGCAAAGCAGAGTCCTGATTGGACTTAGGGGCAGGGCGGGCGCCCAGTTGGACAGGGCGGGCGCCCTGTCTCTGGCCCCGATTCGCCTCCGCTTCGGTCTCGTGGCTTCTGGAGTCTTCTAGATGTAAGATAATTGCACAGCACGTTAATATCTTTACGTAATCGTGACATGTGGGCCTTTCTTCCATATTTCCTGATAACCCCCTGCAGAAATAGACAAACACCAAAACTCGTGGAATTCTATCAGATAAAAGCCTAAGTCTAGATCTTGATTTCATTTGGATCCTTTTCTTTATTTATTTGATAATTAAATTTGATACTTAAGGACCGTCAACAAACTCCCCCAAGCTTACCTCTTGCTCGTCCCTGAGCAAGGATAGACTCAGCTATGGATCAGAAGTTGCTGCAATATCTTTAAAAATTTGACGGTACACATGCTCTTAAATAAGATCTCATCTCTGAGTTAGAGTAAACTGTCAAGACTTAAAACTTACTTACTTTACCTTCACTATGGGACTTGTAACTGTCACTTCTGTCTTGAGTGGTTAAAAGATAGAACAGTCTAGCCAAGTGCTATGTCTCTTATTCTTGATCAGCTATAGCTCTGGGGTTTTTGCAGATTTTCAAATAAAACTCAGAATTCCTTGTATGATTCTCTCAGGTCTCTCTTTTGTGGTATGTTTGGATCCTTACCAAGGCATTGATAGTATATGCCTTCTCTCAAGATATGTGGTATTTGTGGTATGAGGCATAGTAACATTGCCTTCTCTCTCATCCTACTCTAATAAGGCTTTAATATCTGGAGCTCATAGGTGGGAGATAAAATATACATACTTACAAGACATGTATTGCATAGTCAAACCATGGATCCAAAGTAACAAGTCAATAAGTTTAATCAAGATGTGCATGTGTGGCGAATGAATGGTATATGGTGATGATGGTGATAACAATGGTGAAAACAATGGTGGTGAAAGTCTAATTCTACTTTGCTCTTCTGAGGGGATACATACCTTCCTTGCTTTTGAAACTTTATGAGGAGAATGAGATGCTCTTCTTTTTCTTTTCTATCAGGTGGGTATCTTGCACCCCTAATTCTACTGTCGGACACTTGTCCATTTTTACCTCTCGTCTCACTTTTTCTTTTCTTTCGAGGTTCCGAGCACTTGCTCCTTTTTATTTCCTCGTATTATTTTCTTCTTCTTCTTTTTTTTTAGAGCACTCATCTCTTCAGATAATATAGCAAGTGGTAGTAACAAGATAACTTGAGCATTTATTTCACAAGGGGAAAACAGAAATATTTTTGGTTATTCTCTCCCGGATTAGGAGTAGAATATTTTTAGGTGGTTCTGGAGATGGAAATGAGTGGATGTATGTGGATGGTACTTCCGGAGTAGAAGTAGCATATATGAGTGAACGTGCAAGTGAAATCTTGATTTAACCACATGACAAGCTCCTAAGGGTCTACACAGCTTGACCATACTCAATGCTCATAAGCAGTAAATAGTAAATGTGTGGCTCAAAGTCTAGCAAGCATGTATATATGGCTGTGGTAGAAATTTAAGCTCTCATCATACAGGAACTCATCATGCAACATTTTAAAGATTTTCAAAGATAAATTCTCCAGAATTCTAGCATCTCTAGGAACAGATAAACAGCAGCTCAACCTTCCTATATCGTATCCGTTAACAACTTAGACTTCAGATTAAGTTTTCATCCCACAAGTTTAGGTCTAGGGCAAGCTTTAAATTATAACAGTTATGTCTAAACTTGAGAGAGAACTTAAAATGTGCAAATTAGGCAGAGCAACTATTCATCATATCCATGCTTAAGTTTTATTAGATACAGATTAGCATAGCCACTTTATTTATTAATTAAACACACTAAGTAATATATATATATAAGCATAAAATCTTTATTTGGTTTTCCCATAGTTTATGTGTATTAATATTCTAAAATAATATAAATATAAAGATAGATAGATAGAAATACTTATCGAGATAAATGGGGGTGCTCTCCCCCAAGCTGAATTTTGATGTAATTTCTCTTGATGTAGCTAGCAGGTGGCAGAGGTGTATTTGAAAGCAGCATTCTGACAGCGATTAGAATGTCCTCCGTCTGCTAGTCTTCTTGATTCTTAAATTATGTGGAGCTCAAATAGACAACAAAGCTTGTGGAACTGATTAAGTGTTAGCATAAATATCTAGCCTTTATCATCTTGAGACTCCTTAATAATTATTACTCCCTGTTTTTATATTTTTATTTTATAAAGCAGAAAAATATTTATTTTATTTTTATGCCACCACAGTGAATGTACGTACGGGTTTTATGCCACTCGTCTATTCACATGGGGCTTACTATTTTTCACATTTTTATATTCTTTTTAAGACAGTATGAGCATGTTTAACTAAGTAAACTATTTAAAATAACTGAAAGGGAAAGGGTAACTACCAAGTTTACCTCTTGGCAAGGCGTTCGGTGTTTTTAAGTCCTCCGAACGGGACTCTCCAATTTCTTAATCGTCCTGAGGTTCGTTGGGTGGCGTAGTCGGTACTTCCGGCAGCGCCTCCTCTTCTTGTATAGTTATCTTCATTTTCCGCACCTGACTCGGTGCTTCAATCTCCTCTGGATAATTCTGTTTAAACTCTATGTCTTCTGACCTTACAACTTCTCCTTCATAGTCTGCCCATCCGTCCTTAATGATCTGCCTCCTCTGGTTGCGGTTGCGTCGTTTTCTTACCTGCTTAGATTCTTCAATGATATAGTTAGGGTCAGTAAAATAACAGCGTACCTTCTCTGAGGGGAAGTGCATATGGACTTCTCCGGTTCCAATGTAGATAATGGCTTTAACGGTGCTGAGGAACGGTCTTCCAAGGATGATGGGTGGATCATACTCGTCTTCTCCCATGTCAACAACTTGAAAGTCTGTGTAGACAAAATGATCGTCTATTTTGACTGGGACATCAGATACTATTCCTTGAACTTCTCGAAATGTCTAATCTGCCATCTGGAGCTGAATGTATGTTGGTCTTAGTGGCATGGTCCCGAACAAGAGCCGATAGGTGACTGCGGCCATTATGTTGACGCCCGATCCGGTGTCACAAATTGTCTTGTAGAAGTTGTATCCATTTATGGAGCAGTAAATGCTTGGCATTCCTGGGTCGTCCTTCTTGGTCAAGCACGGTGACTTAAGTTGGTGATCTTGGCCTCCATGGACTACAGTGACCATCTGAGCTGACTCGGTCCGCACTTGCTTGTTCCTGTTCCTCCTGTTGGTCCTCTTCCTTGATTGACGTCTGGATTGATTTGGAATTTGTGTAGTCTTGTTTTTGAAGAAAAATGTTTCCTTCTTCCCTTTGACGTAGAAACTGATCTTGGCAGCACTGGCGTAGATGATAGCTCCCGTGGTGTTCAAGAATGGCCTCCCTAAGATGATAGGTGCTCTCTCATCATTTCCGGTCTCTACCACTACGAAATCTGCTGGGGCATATAAGGTACCAACTCGGACACAAAGGTTCCTCACGATTCCTTTCGGAAAAGTTATCGTCTGAACTGCAAACTGCAAACACATGGTTGTCTCTAATAAAGGATATGTAAAGAATTTTTCATAGAGTACCCTGGGTATAATGTTGACACTGGAGCCAAAGTCGCAGAGTGCTTCTGGGAAGTCCACCATGCCGATGGAGATCGGGATGACGGGGCGTCCTGGATCGCCTCTCTTGACCGGCAGACGGTCAGTAGAAAATTCATTGACGGGGTTACTCCAATTACCTGCATCAAACACGTCTACAAGATTTGCAGATTCTAATCCTTCCGGTTGTGATGGTATACCGGGGTTAGTAGTAGGAACAGCAGCAGCTATCTGATTTAACTGAGATTCAATCATTTTATTAAAGCTAATTTGATTCTTGATGGCAGTAGAGAAATTATCCATTCTATTATTTATATTTTCTAGCATTTTATCATTAGATGCCAATTTCTTAGATAGGTTATCCATTAGCTTTCCTTGATTAGACACTAACTCTCTCAAAGGTGGAAAATTATTATTATTGTTGTAAGAATTGTTACCTTGATAATTACCTGAGTAGTTAGGCCTCTGTTGATTCCAACCTTGATTTTGTTGAGGACGGTTGTAGTAGTTGTTGTTGTTGATGTAGTTCACATCCTCAAGCATCTCAGGGCAGTGGTTGCCTGAGTGTCCAGTGTCTCCACACTCCTCACAAGTCATGTGAGAGTCGTAGATGTGCATAACTTCTTTCTTGTCTCCAGCTTTATCATCGAGCTTCTTCATGAGCAGGTCTAGCTTTGCAGACAGCATGTCTACCTCCTTCAGCTGATGCATACCTCCACCTCTCTTGCGTGTCTGGGTCCTCTCTTTATTCCAGCTTTGATTGGACGCCATCTTCTCCACAAGAGCTGTGGCTTGTGGTATAGTAAGTGATAAGAATGCTCCTCCAGCTGCAGCATCCATGGTCTCTCGGGCACTGTTGCTGAGCCCATGATAGAATGTCTGCATCAATAGCCAACTCTCCATTCCATGATGGGGACATTCTAGGATGTAGTCTTGAAAGCGCTCCCATGCTTCTGGAACAGATTCATCATTTTGTTGCTGAAAACTTGTAATCTTCCCACGGAGAGCATTGGTCTTGCCCATGCGAAAGAACTTTGCCAGAAAGTTCGTTGAGCAGAGTGCCCACGTAGTATTCTTCTCCTTTGTAGCGTAGAACCACTGCTTCGCTCTTCCTAACAGTGAGAATGGGAAGAGGCGAAGTAGTATAGCGTCTTTTGAAACTCCTGCTATGGTGAATGTGTTGCAAATCTCCACGAAGTGTTGTAAATGAGCACTAGCATCTTCGTGTGCCTTCCCACAGAACTGGTTGGATTGCACCATGTTGATAAGTCCAGGCTTGAGCTCAAAGTTGCCATCGATCTCTGCAGCAGGTCCAGTGCGGATGTTGTCCGTAGTGGGAGCTGAGAACTCGCGGATCGATTTGTTCGCCATGGCTTCGAACTCTGAAGACAAGTTCCGGTGATCTTCTTGATTGGATGAAGCTTCTTCGTGAAGTGTTGATGATTTCTTTAGCTTGGCCCTCGTCTTCTTGAATAATGCTTCAGGATTGTCAACAAAATTTCCTGGAAGATGTCTTCTATTCATACATTCCCCTGCATAAGATAAACTAGAAAAATATCAGGGTAAAACTGTCTGAGAGAATAGATAAGCTCAATCATATTAGTGATGCGAATGATAACTCAAAATCTTTTATTCCATTCCTGATTGGTAATCAACCTTCCCCGGCAACGGCGCCAAAAATGCTTGTTGGGTATTCTTAACATCATTACCAAAAGTAGACTAAGTTCTAAATCTAGCAACGGTGCCAAAAATGCCAAACCTATCCCTCACACCACTTAAGCCAAGTTGTCATCCCCAGCATGACATGAGAGACGCGATATTGAAATATGCAATTGCTCTTCTAAATAAATAATGAATGGGATCTGCAAGCGCACAGATTAATACCGATGTAGCATTTTAACCGGGAAGTATTCCAGGTATCGTTATTTATATTTTTACCACTGGGAAGGGATTAATCAATCATCACTATTGATTACAGAATAGAATATGAGATTTAGCATCTATCATTGCATGTATAATTGATAACATTATATCTAACTCTTCATACAGGGATAAGTGTCACATAATAGATATATGAAATGATAATAGTGACAAGGATAACTAATCTGATCTAGCCACATAATAAATATGATAAGCACCTCAATTAGATACTCTAGAAAGTCATTAGCATGGTATTAGAACGAACTACAAGAATATTCCCTAAGTTATTCTTAACTATATAGTCTAGCATATCATAGTTAGTGCAAGCATACTTAGCAATCATTGCGAGACAAGACTACGCCCATGCATAGTGATATTAGCAAGGAATATGAGAAACATAGCAATCACTCCCCTATAATAATGTTGCTCTGCCAGCCCAATACATGAGAGGGGGACTATATAAGAATCAATGAAGCTGTCACTATCACGAACTACCCCACGATCTGGCATATTGGGTACAATCGCAGATAAATACGGTATAAGCACCACGCCTACACAATATCTATCATTTACCCATGGATCCGATGGATAAACGCTATACGATCCTAAGCATGTATATAGATCGTATCTAACTAAGCCAAGTACATAACTATGATAAACTAAGAACAATATAATCTTGAATATAAGCAAGTAGAGCAAAGTCATAAGCAATATATTGAAGTAGAACAAAGTCATATTCATAATATTGAAGAACAAAGATAATTAGAAAGCAATTAGAAGCACAATTAGAGAATTACCAAGAATCCTCCTGACAGATCCGGAAACCAATCGAAGATTGACTCCTTCTAGTTCTAATCCTATGTAGCTATGCTAATCTAGATATCTAATTGATGTGGTGGCTCTAATCTTGATCAGAGGCTTCTTCTCCCTTGATGGAACAATGAATTAGGGTTGAGAGGCTCTCTCCTCCAGGGGCCAGGGGGTCTGGTTTTATAGTCCCTTCAAGTGAATATGGGCCCTTGGATCAAACCGACATAGATTGTATGGTTTAGATTCATCCTTTAGGTCGGTGGAGACTTCCCGCAAAGCAGAGTCCTGATTGGACTTAGGGGCAGGGCGGGCGCCCAGTTGGACAGGGCGGGCGCCCTGTCTCTGGCCCCGATTCGCCTCCGCTTCGGTCTCGTGGCTTCTGGAGTCTTCTAGATGTAAGATAATTGCGCAGCACGTTAATATCTTTACGTAATCCTGACATGTGGGCCTTTCTTCCATATTTCCTGATAACCCCCTGCAGAAATAGACAAACACCAAAACTCGTGGAATTCTGTCAGATAAAACCCTAAGTCTAGATCTTGATTTCATTTGGATCCTTTTCTTTATTTATTTGATAATTAAATTTGATACTTAAGGACCGTCAACAAGAGGCGATCCAGGACGCCCCGTCATCCCGATCTCCATCGGCATGGTGGACTTCCCAGAAGCACTCTGCGACTTTGGCTCCAGTGTCAACATTATACCCAGGGTACTCTATGAAAAATTCTTTACATATCCTTTATTAGAGACAACCATGTGTTTGCAGTTTGCAGTTCAGACGATAACTTTTCCGAAAGGAATCGTGAGGAACCTTTGTGTCCGAGTTGGTACCTTATATGCCCCAGCAGATTTCGTAGTGGTAGAGACCGGAAATGATGAGAGAGCACCTATCATCTTAGGGAGGCCATTCTTGAACACCACGGGAGCTATCATCTACGCCAGTGCTGCCAAGATCAGTTTCTACGTCAAAGGGAAGAAGGAAACATTTTTCTTCAAAAACAAGACTACACAAATTCCAAATCAATCCAGACGTCAATCAAGGAAGAGGACCAACAGGAGGAACAGGAACAAGCAAGTGCGGACCGAGTCAGCTCAGATGGTCACTGTAGTCCATGGAGGCCAAGATCACCAACTTAAGTCACCGTGCTTGACCAAGAAGGACGACCCAGGAATGCCAAGCATTTACTGCTCCATAAATGGATACAACTTCTACAAGACAATTTGTGACACCGGATCGGGCGTCAACATAATGGCCGCAGTCACCTATCGGCTCTTGTTCGGGACCATGCCACTAAGACCAACATACATTCAGCTCCAGATGGCAGATTAGACATTTCGAGAAGTTCAAGGAATAGTATCTGATGTCCCAGTCAAAATAGACGATCATTTTGTCTACACAGACTTTCAAGTTGTTGACATGGGAGAAGACGTGTATGATCCACCCATCAGCCTTGGAAGACCGTTCCTCAGCACCGTTAAAGCCATTATCTACATTGGAACCGGAGAAGTCCATATGCACTTCCCCTCAGAGAAGGTACGCTGTTATTTTACTGACCCTAACTATATCATTGAAGAATCTAAGCAGGTAAGAAAACGACGCAACCGCAACCAGAGGAGGCAGATCATTAAGGACGGATGGGCAGACTATGAAGGAGAAGTTGTAAGGTCAGAAGACATAGAGTTTAAACAGAATTATCCAGAGGAGATTAAAGCACCGAGTCAGGTATGGAAAATGAAGATAACTATACAAGAAGAGGAGGCACTGCCGGAAGTACCGACTACGCCACCCAACGAACCTCAGGACGATTAAGAAATTGGAGAGTCCTGTTCGGAGGACATAAAAACACTGAACGCCTTGCCAAGAGGTAAACTTGGTAGTTACCCTTTCCCTTTCAGTTATTTCAAATAGTTTACTTAGTTAAACATGCTCATGCTGTCTTGAAAAGAAAATAAAAATATGAAAAACAGTAATCCCCATGTGAGTACACGAGTGGCATAAAACCCATAAGTACTTTCACTGTGGAGGCATAAAAATAAAAAAATATTTTTCTGCTTTATAAAATAAAAAAATATATAAAAACAGGGAGTAATAATTATTAAGGAGTCTCAAGATGATGAAGGCTATATATTTATGCTAACACTTAATTAGTTCCACAAGCTTTGTTGTCTATTTGAGCTCCACAGAATTTAAGAATCAAGAAGACTAGCAGAAGGAGGACATTCTAATCGCTGTCAGAATGCTGCTGACTTTCAAATACACCTCTGCCGCCTGCTAGCTACATCAAGAGAAATTACGTCAAAATTCAGCTTGGGGGAGAGCACCCTCATTTACCTCGATAAGTATTTCTATCTATCTTTATACTTATATTATTTTAGAATATTAAAATACACATAAACTATGGAAAAACCAAATAAAGATTTTATGCTTATATATGTCTTTTGCTTAGTGTGTTTAATAAATAAATAAAGTGGCTATGCTAATCTGTATCTAAATAAAACTTAAGCATGGATATGATGGAAAGTTGCTCTGCCTAATTTGCAAATTTTAAAGTTCTCTCTCTCAAGTTTAGATATAACTGTTATAATTTAAAGCTTGCTCTAGATCTAAACTTGTGGGATAAAAACTTGATCTGAAGTCTAAGTTGTTAACGGATACGATATGGGAAGGCTGAGCTGCTGTTTATCTATTCCTAGAGATGCTAGAATTCTAGAGAATTTTATCTTTGAAAATCTTTAAAATGTTGCATGATGAGTTCCTGTATGATGAGAGCTTAAATTCCTACCACAGCCATATATACATGCTTGCTAGACTTTGAGCCACACATTTACTATTTACTGCTTATGAGCATTTAGTGTGGTCAAGCTGTGTAGACCCTTAGGAGCTTGTCATGTGGTTAAATCAAGATTTCACTTGCACATTCACTCATATATGCTACTTCTATTCCGGAAGTACCATCCACATATATCCATTCATTTCCATCTCCAGAACCACCTAAAAATATTCTACTCCTAATTCGGGAGAGAATAGCCAAAAATATTTCTGTTTTCCCCTTGTGAAATAAATGCTCAAGTTATCTTGTTACTACCACTTGCTATATTATCTCATGAGATGAATGCTCAATATTAAAAAAAATAATACGAGGAAATAAAAAGGAGCAAGTGCTCGGAACCTCGAAAGAAAAGAAAAAGTGAGACGAGAGGTAAAAATGGACAAGTGTCCGACAGTAGAATTAGGGGTACAAGATACCCACCTGAGAGAAAAGAAAAAGAAGAGCATCTCATTCTCCTCATAAAGTTTCAAAAGCAAGGAAGGTATGTATCCCCTCAAAAGAGCAAAAGTAGAATTAGACTTCCACCACCATTGTTTTCACCATTGTTATCACCATCATCACCATATACCATTCATTCGCCACACATGCACATCTTGATTAAACATATTGACTTGTTACTTTGGATCCATGGTTTGACTATGCAAATAAATGTCTTGTAAGTATGTATACTTTATCTCCCACCTATGAGCTCCAGATATTAAAGCCTTATTAGAGTAGGGTGAGAGAGAAGGCAATGTCACTATGCTTTATACCACAAATACCACATATCTTGAGAGAAGGCATATACCATCAATGCCTTGGTAAGGATCCAAAAATACCACAAAAGAGAGACCTGAGAGAATCATACAAGGAATCTCTGAGTTTTATTTGAAAATCTGCAAAAATCCCAGAGCTATAGTTGATCAAGAATAAGAGACATGGCACTTGGCTAGACTGTTCTATCTTTTAACCACTCAAGACAGAAGTGACAGTTACAAGTCCCATGGTGAAGGTAAAGTAAGTAAGTTTTAAGTCTTGACAGTTTACTCTAACTCAGAGATAAGATCTTATTTAAAAGCATGTGTACCGTCAAATTTTTAAATATAATGCAACAACTTATGATCCATAGCTGAGTCTATCCTTGCTCAGGGACGAGCAAGAGGTAAGCTTGGGGGAGTTTGTTGACGGTCCTTAAGTATCAAATTTAATTATCAAATAAATAAAGAAAAGGATCCAAATGAAATCAAGATCTAGACTTAGGGTTTTATCTGACAGAATTCCACGAGTTTTGGTGTTTGTCTATTTCTGCAGGGGGTTATCAGGAAATACGGAAGAAAGGCCCACATGTCAGGATTACGTAAAGATATTAACGTGCTGCGCAATTATCTTACATCTAGAAGACTCCAGAAGCCACGAGACCGAAGCGGAGGCGAAACGGGGCCAGAGGCAGGGCGCCCGCCCTGTCCTACTGGGCGCCCGCCCCCTGTTGGAGTCCAAACAGGACTCTGCTTTGCGGGAAGTCTCGACCGACCTAAAGGATGAATCTAAACCATACAATCTATGTCGGTTTGATCCAAGGGCCCATATTCACTTGAAGGGACTATAAAACCAGACCCCCTGGCCCCTAGAGGAGAGAGCCTCTCAACCCTAATTCATTGTTCCATCAAGGGAGAAGAAGCCTCTGATCAAGATTAGAGCCACCACATCAATTAGACATCTAGATTAGCATAGCTACATAGGATTAGAACTTGAAGGAGTCAATCTTCAATTGGTTTCCGGATCTGTCAGGAGGATTCTTGGTAATTCTCTAATTGTGTTTCTAATTACTTTCTAATTATCTTTGTTCTTCAATATTATGAATATGACTTTGTTCTACTTCAATATATTGCTTATGACTTTGCTCTACTTGCTTATATTCAAGATTATATTGTTCTTAGTTTATCATAGTTATGTACTTGGCTTAGTTAGATTCGATCTATATACATGCTTAGGATTGTATAGCGTTTATCCATCGGATCCATCGGTAAATGATAGATATTGTGTAGGCGTGGTGCTTATACCGTATTTATCTGCGATTGTACCCAATATGCCAGATCGTGGGGTGGTTCGTGATAGTGACAGCTTCATTGATTCTTATATAGTCCCCCTCTCGTGTATTGGGCTGGCAGAGCAACATTATTACAGGGGAGTGATTGCTATGTTTCTCATATTCCTTGCTAATATCACTATGCATGGGCGTAGTCTTATCTCACAATGATTGCTAAGTATGCTTGCACTAACTATGATAATGCTAGACTATATAGTTGAGAATAACTTAGGGAATATTCTTGTAGTTCGTTCTAATACCATGCTAATGACTTTCTAGAGTATCTAATTGAGGTGCTTATCATATTTATTATGTGGCTAGATCGGATTAGTTATCCTTGTCACTATTATTATTTCATATATCTTTTATGTGACACTTATCCCTGTATGATGAGTTAGATATAATGTTCTCAATTATACATGCAATGATAGATGCTCAATCTCATATTCTATTCTGTAATCAATAGTGATGATCGCTAATCCCTTCCCAGTGGTAAAAATATAAATAACGATACCTGGAATACTTCCCGGTTAAAATGCTACATCGGTATTAATCTGTGCGCTTGCAGATCCCATTCATTATTTATTTAGAAGAGCAATTGCATATTTCAATACCGCGTCTCTTATGTCATGCTGGGGATGACAACTTGGCTTAAGTGGTGTAAGGGATAGGTTTGGCATTTTTGGCACCGTTACTAGATTTAGAGAACTTAGTCTAATTTTAGTAATGATGTTAAGAATACCCAACAGCTATTTATAGGAGGAAGAGGGAGCAGGGCGGGCGCCCTTGGTAGGTGGGCGGGCGCCCACTCCTGGTGTCCATCCTGGGTGTGCCTCCTCCACTTACTTCCTTGCTTTGATCTCACGCAGAATAATGTTGTGTGGTGGTTGTTGGATGGTGGAAAGATGTCTGGTGAGTGGAAACATATTGGTGGATGAAATTATGTGATGGGATGTATGTGAGGTGTGGTGTATGACATGTGGGACCCAAGGAGTGTGAGTCATGCTTCTAGAAGGTTACTATTAAATATAATGCAAGAAAAATCTATGCGAATTGAAAATTAAAATGATAATGGAAAATATTTTTGTGCCTCCACAATAATTAATAAATATGGGTTGTTACACACCATGAATATTATTTATATGGGGCTTTTGATTATTATACTAATGCTATGAATATATATGACTAATGCAAGAATTAATTATGCAAGAATTTAAACATGAGAAAATTAATAATGCGAATAAATACTGATTTACCTCCCGGTGAGGGTTTGGGATTTTTAGGTCCCCCAAGCTGGACCTCCAAATCTTTCAATCTTCTGAGTTACCTTCCTCTGGAGATGGTGTCTCTAGTGGTTCTTCATGAACTTCCTTCACTGTAGAGTCTCTCTCTGGTCTGGGTTTGAATGTGAAGTGTTCTTCTTGACCGTTTATGTTGAACTTGATTTCTCCTTTTCCGACATCAATGTGGGCATTGGCAGTGCTTAGAAATGGCCTTCCGAGGATGATGGACACTTTTGAGTCAGGACTCATGTCCAGTACTACGAAATCTACTAGCACCAGGAAATCTCTGATCTTGACTGGAATGTTCTCGGCGATGCCCAACGGGTGTCGAACCGATTGATCCGCTAGTTGTAGGCACATTGATGTTGGTTCTAGGGTCGCATGCTCAAGCTTTTTGTAGACTGATACTGGCATCACACTGACACTTGCTCCGAGATCACAAAGTGCATTGTTAAAGTGTTGGTTTCCGATCGAGCAGTCAATAGTGGGGCATCCTGGATCTTCCTTCTTCCTTGGTGGCTTGTTGAGGATGGCCGCACTACATTCTTCTGTCAGCTTGGTAACCTCAGTGGTGGGCAGTGGTCTCCTCTTGTTAAGAATATCTCTGATGTACTTTGCATATGTAGGTACCTGTATGGCATCGAGCAGAGGTATGTTGACATATAATTTCTGAATGACCTCTACGAACTTACCAAACTGCTCATCCGACTGCGGTCCTCTGTTTCTTCTGGGAAATAGCAAATAGTTGGTGTCGTAAAAATCTTTCCTCATTTCTCCAGTTCTTGGTGGTTGTAGCAGATCTTCTGCTTCAACTGGGCTTTCTTCTTCTATTACTGCTGGTTGCACTGGTGCTGATGTTCTTTGTTTCTCTTTTGGGTATGGGGGATCTCTGGTGGTTTTACCTCCTCTAGTAGTTCTATTCTTTACCTGCTCAATGTTAGTAGCAACAGGCAGTGCAGCAGCTATCTTTATTAATTTAAGCTCTACCCTTTTATTAAGAGCGTTTTGCTCATCAAAGGCAGTTAATAGAAAATCCATTTTATTGTATATATCTTTTAGAGATGATTCATTTGTATCTAGCCTTTGTTTAACTTCATCATTAATTTTGGTTTGTTGAGCGATTATCTCTTTTAATGAAAGTTGCTTGAAAGTATTACTTGAGTTCATACCTTTGCTATTGGGTTGACTCAAAGTTGGTTGATATTTGTATGCTGTCTCAATGGCCCTTTGATCTTCTTTAAACTTGGCCCTCTGGTCAATCCAATGGAGCAGATTTTCCATCTTAGTTGATAATGCATTTACTTCTTCTGGTATTTCTTCAGTTTGATGACATTGTTGAGCTTTATCTTGGAACCAGCTTTGATTTTCTGCTATCTTATCCAAAAGTATCTCTGCTTTTCCAGTTGTAAGCTCCAAGAATGATCCTTTAGCAGATGCATCTAGGCACTCACGAGCCTTCTGGGTTAATCCATGGTAGAAGGTCTGCATAAGTAACCATGTGGTCATTCCATGGTGAGGACAATATGATATGTATCCTTGAAAACGCTCCCATGCTTCTGAAATGGTTTCTGTCTTCTGCTGTTGGAAACTGACAATATTTCCTCTTAAGGCAGTTGTTTTGCCTATAGGGAAAAACTTCGATAGAAAGGCATCTGACAAGTTCGTCCAGTTGTTGATGTTATCTTGATGAGTGTAGAACCACTTCCTCGCTTTCCCTTCTAGTGAGAATGGAAAAAGGCGAAGCAATATGATGTCTTTGTCAACTCCGTTGATGTGGATTGTGCTCCCAATCTCTAAGAAATTCTGCAAGTGTGCACTAGCATCTTCATGTGCCTTTCCACTGAATTGTGTAGCTTGCACCAAATTGATGAGGCTTGACTTGAGCTCAAACTCAGGTACTCCTTCTTCTACTGCAAATCTTGGACCAGTTGGAATGTTCTCAAGGCTTGGAGCAGAGAATTCTTGTAGGGTCTTCTGTGCCATAGCTTCAGCAATTGGTAGCTTGCTTCTTCTTTTTTTGATTGCTTTGGTTCTGATGATGAAGAGTTGAATGTACCCAAAGTCAATCCTGATATACCCTGTATAAAAATATAAACATAGAAAAACAACAGGGTGAACCTGCCATAGCAGAGGTGCCTTGTTATGATTTCTCACTTAGTAGCTGTTTTTATGCAATTATTTCTCTATAGTCTAGTCTAAAATTTTATATGAATAACCTTGACTGATTTACTGGCTTCCCTTACCGTTCCTATGTGTTACCCTTTTGTTCCCCGGCAACGGCGCCAGAAATGCTTGTTGACACTAGCTAACACCACTTAGTGTCGAGGGTATCAGTAAGGGGTACCCTCAGCGATGCGCATTATGAGATTGCCCGTACGCAGGTCGAGACCCTCAATTCGACGCTCTAATCTTACCTATGCGCCGCCATCGACGGCCGTAACCTCGAAGACGGAAATAGCGTCGAGCGAATCGATCAGGCGTCGAGCGCCGGTTACCGTCGAATACGGAATAGGCTCATGCGAACCGGGGGGCGTCGAGCGCGAGGGCGCCATCCGCCGCCTGACGCGCGCACGCGGGCGGGAGCATTAAATGCGCCTGATGTTTCCCCACCTAACGCACAGGTCACGGGAGGCGTGATAGGGAACAGGCTTCCGTCCCATCAATCTTTTTGCAGCCTTCCCACCGAACGACCCAGGGCGTGTCAGGACGCAGGAAACGAGGATGGAACGTCTAATCGGGACCCCCTCGAGACATCTAAGGTCAGCGCTCCAGATATCAGCATATTACACGGCGTCCGACCCTCGACCGAACAGGGTCCCTTCCTAGGGACAAGTTGGGCGTCGACTGACAACACCACAGCTACCCCGCCGGATCCGTCGCCATACCGTACCAGCATGCGACCTCAGAACCAGCGCGGGGCGGCGGGCAGGGCCGAACGCAGGAGCACGCGTAATCATCACCGGGCTATCAAGATGGGACGGCTCGAGGCCATGCCGTACGGAAGCCTCGAGTAGGTCAGCGTTCCATGCGGCTATCGACCCCTACTCTAGCGTCTACGCATGTACCCTGGGTCTCTCCTTGGAGCTATAAAAGGAGAGACTCAGGAATAGAACGGGAGGACGAAACAAAAACAACACAAGACCACACTCATACGTAGAAGAGCTCCACACTTCATACCACGCTTGTATTCGCCCCTGTACAAGCACTTAGGTGCAAGATAATACAAACTCTTTCCCCCCGCTGGACGTAGGGCCTTCTCTTGCCCGAACCAGGATAAACCTTTGTGTCTTCTTGCATCACCATCCGGGAAAGGGAGCACGCATACAAATTTACTCGTTGGTGTGACCCCCCGGGGGAAAAACACCGACAGTTGGCGCGCCAGGTAGGGGTCCTGCGTGTTTTTCATCGATTTCCCACTCCTTTCCGGATGGCTACTCTTGCCTCGCCGTTTCCGCGCTCCACGGTGATTTGGTTTGGGAGTCTCGAGTTCATGTCTACGGGCTCCGGCTACGACATGATCTTGCTCTCAGTCAAAGGACCAGAAGGAGCCCGCGTTACGCCAGCACGGTTGAAGGCCCCGAGACGCCCTCACCACCACTTCTCCCCGCCTAAGAAGAGGCGTGGACAGCACCACCGTGGCCCCTCTGCTTCAGCACGACCAACAGCTCGTGCGAGGCAGGACGTGGGCCACAAGGCGGCAGCACCATGTGACGGAGCAACAAGCGCGACGACTCAGCACCGCGCGACGACGAGAGGGGACGCGTCTCGCGCGCTCTCCCCCACCGCAGCTAGGCTACTTCCACACGGGTTGTTCTCTCCAAGGGCGGCACTGCCGTTCGGGTTGGACAACGCCGCGGCGTCGCTCGCCAGGTCGATATGCCCAAACGCCCAGACGTACGTAGAAAGACCAATGGTCCTCCCACGTAGCTCTGAAGCGCGGCAGTCGGCGTCCGAGCTGCCGGACCTTTCCCGAGTACAAGGCCTCCGTCGTCTAGGCCCCAGACGATACTCGATCACCTCCCTCAGGCAACGATTGCTGGAGGAAGGACGTGGGTGTTTCTATGCCGCCGAACCGGACTCTGACTCCGAGACAGATAGCTATGACCCTACGAGGGAATGCTATCACATCGACGGGGCGGTAGAAACTACTGACGAGACACGGGATGCTGCCGCGGGTGGTCGAGCCCCCGCAGCACGAGAAGACCCCAGGACGCCTGGGAACGACGGACAGCTCGACCCCCCTCCTCAGGAAGACAGGACCGCGCAGCTCGCGCAGCTGCGGGAGCTCAAGATGAAGCTCGACGAAGACCGTGAGCGCCTCGTCCTGCTCGAGCAAAACCTCGAGCAAGACCTGCCCTACCCGCCGGGCGGAAGTGTCCGCAGACGCGCTCGAGAGGTACATCGACAGATCGTCGGCGACTCAGAGCCAGAGCAACCTGTCAGCCGTTTCCCTCGAGCAGGCCAGAATGTAGTGGCAGCGACGATGCTGCTACGTAACATGCCAGAGCCGTCGAATTCCCAGGCCCGACGCATTCGAGATGAGGTACAGACATTGCTCCAGGTGGCGGCGGTTCAACAAGCCGAAAGTTCGGCGTCTCGACGGCGAGGAGCTGCCACAGAGAAGCGCAACGAATAGCCTCTAAACGAAGAGGAGGTGTCAGTCCAACAACAAACTCCCCCTCGAGGTAGAAAGATCGCTCTCATCCTCCACGTCGACAGTCAACATCGACACGACGCGCGGCACGACATCAAAGAAAATCGACGCCGCCGGCACGGAGACGCGGAAGAGCGCGGTTATAGTGCGCATCGCGGTGGGAGATACGACAGCGACGAGGACCGGGTGGCTCCCGAGCCACCAGGCCCACGGGTGTTCAGCAGGGCGATCCGCAGCACGCCCCTGCCCAATCCATTTCGACCCCCGACCAGCATCGCGAAGTACAATGGAGAGACCAAACCAGAGTTGTGGCTGGCCGACTTCAGGCTGGCCTGTCAGCTAGGTGGCGCTCGAGGTGATGATCGAGCCATCATCAGACAGCTACCCCTTTTCCTCTCCGACACCGCCCGTCGATGGCTCGAGGAACTCCCTGCCAATCAGATCCACAACTGGGTTGATCTGGTCAGAGTCTTCGAGGGTAACTTCAAAGGGACCTACATACGACCAGGGAACTCATGGGACCTCAGCAAGTGCAAGCAGAAGTCAGGAGAAACTCTTCGGGAATATGCTCAGCGCTTCTCGAAGCAGCGCACTGAGCTGCCGCACATCCCTGACCACGACGTCATCTTGGCGTTTGTCTCGGGCACCACCAGCCGAGACTTGGTGCGGGAATTAGGTCGCAATCGACCTCAGACCGTCGACGAGCTGATGGACGTAGTAGCCAACTACGCGGCAGGGGAGGAGGCAGTCGGCGCCTTCTTCAGCTCAGAAGGGAGGAAAGGCAAGCAGTCCATCAACGAAGATGGGACCCCCAGTCGAGGCCTCAAGAAAAACAAAAAGAAGCAGAAAGTGCGGCAGTTCCACCGAGAAGATTCCGATGACAACCTTGTCGCCGCCATGGATCGAAAGAAGCGTCGAGGCCCTCCGGATGGAGGCATCTTTGACAAGATGATGGAGGAGCCGTGCCCTTACCATAAGGGAGGCGCCAACCACAAGCTCAAGGACTGTCGTATGCTGAGAAAGCATTTCGACGGTCAGGGGTCCAAAAAAGATACGCGTGATGACTCCAAGAAAGAGAAGGCTGGCAGCAAGGAGGACAACAAAGATGACGATGGCTTCCCCGCCGTCCACGACTGCTACATGATCTATGGCGGGCCCTCGACTCAGTTGACCACGAGGCAGCGCAAAAGGGAGCGTCGCGAAGTCTTTGCAGCAAGAATGGCGGTGCCCCAGTACCTTAACTGGTCAAGCACTCCTATCACTTTCGACCGAGAAGACCACCCCGACAAGGTAGTCGCTCCAGGCGTCTACCCGCTCGTCGTCGACCCCATCATCGTCAACACCCGGCTTTCGAAAGTGCTGATGGATGGTGGCAGCAGCCTCAACATCATCTACCTCGAGACCCTCGACCTCCTCGGCATCGATAGAGGAAGCCTCCAGCCAAGCGCCGGCGGTTTCCATGGCGTCGTGCCAGGGAAAAAGGCACTGCCAGTAGGACGAATTGACCTATCGGTCTGCTTCGGCACAGCGGCCAACTTCAGGAAGGAGACCCTCACTTTTGAGGTGGTTGGGTTCCGAGGCACGTACCATGCCATCATCGGGCGCCCGGGCTACGCCAAGTTCATGGCCATACCCAACTACACCTACTTGAAGCTGAAGATGCCCGGTCCCAAAGGCGTCATCACTGTCAGTTCCTCCTTCGAGCACGCGTACGAGTGCGACGTCGAATGCGTCGAGTACGGGGAGGCGGTCGAGAGCTCCACCGAGCTCGTCGCGAAGCTCGAGGCCCTGGCCGCTGAGGCTCCAGAGCCTAAGCGCCACGCGGGCAGCTTCGAGGCGGCGGAAGGAACCAAGAAGATCCCGCTCGACCCCAACGACTCCGACGGCAAAGTGCTGACGATCAGCGCCGACCTCGACCCCAAATAGGAAGCCGTGCTCGTCGACTTTCTCCGTGCAAATGCCGATATGTTTGCATGGAGTCCCTCGGACATGCCAGGCATACCGAGGGAAGTCGCCGAGCACTCCTTGGAGATTCGAGCCGGTTCCAAGCCAGTAAAGCAGCGGTTGCGCCGATTCGATGAGGAGAAGCGCAAGATCATTGGCAAGGAAGTCCACAAGCTTTTGGCGGCCGGATTCATCAAGGAGGTTCATCATCCTGACTGGTTAGCAAACCCTGTATTAGTTAAGAAAAAGAATGGGAAAATGAGGATGTGTGTCGATTATACTAGTCTGAATAAAGCATGTCCGAAAGTTCCCTTTCCATTGCCACACATTGATCAGATTGTCGATTCTACCGCGGGATGTGAAACCCTTTCTTTCCTTGATGCATATTCTGGTTACCACCAAATAAAAATGAAGGAGTCCGACCAGCTCGCGACCTCTTTCATCACGCCTTTTGGGATGTATTGCTACGTAACCATGCCATTCGGGCTTCGAAACGCGGGAGCCACGTATCAACGTTGCATGCTCCACGTGTTTGGCGAACATATAGGGTCCACGGTCGAGGCCTACGTCGACGACATTGTCGTCAAGTCAAAGCGACGAGGAGACCTGATCCAGGACCTCGAGATTGCCTTTAGCTGCCTACGCACCAGCCGGATCAAGCTCAATCCCGAGAAGTGCGTTTTCGGTGTACCTCGAGGCATGCTCCTAGGTTACATCGTTTCGCAGCGCGGCATCGAGGCCAACCCCGAGAAAGTCTTGGCCATCACGAAAATGGGGCCGATCCGAGACATCAAGGGTGTACAGAGAGTCACGGGGTGCCTGGCGGCTCTGAGCCGTTTCATCTCGAGACTAGGAGAAAAGGCATTGCCATTATATCGACTCCTAAAGAAGCTCGAGCGTTTTTCTTGGACCCCCGAGGCCGAGGAAGCACTCGAAAGGCTGAAGAAGACGTTGACCTCAGCCCCAGTCCTGGTTCCACCTCAACCTGCAGAGCCTCTGCTCCTCTACGTCGCATCGACGACCCAGGTCGTCAGCGCGGCGGTGGTGGTCGAAAGACAAGCGGAGGGTCATGCGCTGCCGGTCCAAAGGCCAGTCTATTTCGTCAGCGAGGTGCTTTCGGAGACCAAGATACGTTATCCCCAAATCCAGAAGCTGATTTATGCCGTAATCCTTGCCCGTCACAAGCTGCAGCATTACTTCCTTGGCCACCCCATCACGGTGGTCTCGTCTTTTCCTTTAGGCGAAATAATCCAGAGCAAAGAAGCCACGGGAAGAATAGCAAAATGGTCGGTCGAGCTCATGAGTGAGACTCTCGCTTATGCGCCTCGCAAGGCCATCAAATCGCAGGCCCTGGTAGACTTCATCGCAGAATGGATGGACACCCAGCTCCCCCCGACCCAGGTCCAGGCGGAACTATGGACGATGTATTTCGATGGGTCGCTCATGAAAACTGGAGCTGGAGCCGGCCTGCTGTTCATCTCACCCTTGGGCGTCCACATGAGGTACATAATCAGGATTCATTTTGCCGCATCTAACAATGTCGCAGAATATGAGGCCCTCGTCAACGGTCTCAAGATCGCTATCGAGTTAGGAGTCCGATGCCTCGACGTCCGAGGTGACTCCCAACTCGTCATCGACCAAGTAAGGAAAACCTCGAGCTGCCACGACCCAAAAATGGAAGCGTACTGCAAGGAGGTCTGTCGACTCGAGGACAGGTTCCACGGCCTCGAGCTTGTCCATGTCGCTCGACGCTACAACGAGGCAGCCGACGAACTCGCCAAGATCGCATCTACCAGAGGCACAGTGCCGCCTGATGCATTCTCAAAGGATCTTCACGAGCCATCCGTCGACCTAGGCACGGGGGCTGGCGTCGACGCCACCACCGCCCAACCAACCAATGCTGTCGATACGCTCTTGATGGTGGAAGAGATGATGGAGATAGAACGACGACCGGGTCGACCATTCGATTGGCGCACACCGTTCCTCGACTGCCTTATCCACGGCGAGCTGCCAGAAGACAAGACAGAAGCTCGTCGTATCGCTCGACGGGCCAAATCATATGTGATCTATGGCGAAGCCAACGAGCTATATCGACGGAGCCCGACGGGGGTCTTACAACGTTGCATCACCGTAGAAGAAGGCTGAAAACTCCTCGATGACCTGCACTCGGGGGCTTGTGGCCACCACGCCGCTTCACGGACCCTTGTAGGGTACGCTTTTCGGCAAGGCTTCTACTGGCCAACGGCTGTGGCGGATGCCATCGAGCTCGTACGCTCGTGTCATGGGTGCCAGTTCTACGCCAAGCAGACGCATCTGCCCGCCCACGCTCTTCAGATGATCCCCATCACCTGGCCGTTTGCGGTATGGGGGCTCGATTTAGTAGGACCTCTACAAAAGGCGAAAGGAGGATACACCCATTTGCTGGTGGCCATTGACAAGTTCTCAAAATGGATCGAGGCTCGACCCATCACCAACATCCGCTCCGAGCAGGCCGTCCTCTTCTTCACCGACATCATCCATCGGTTTGGGATCCCCAATGTCATCATCACCGACAACGGCACCCAGTTCACCGGCAGAAAGTTCTTGGATTTCTGCGATCAGCATCATATCCGTGTGAACTGGTCCGCAGTAGCCCACCCTCGAACTAACGGCCAGGTCGAGCGTGCCAACGGCATGATTTTGCAAGGACTCAAGCCAAGGATCTACAATCGATTGAAGAAATTCGGCAAGAAATGGGTCGAGGAGCTTTCCTCAGTCCTATGGAGCCTTTGGACAACGCCAAGCAGGGCCACCAAATACACCCTGTTCTTCATGGTCTACGGCTCTGAGGCTATCCTCCCCACAGACCTCGAGTACGGGTCACCTCGACTCAAGGCTTACAACGAGCAATCGAACAAAGAAACTCAAGAAAACGCGGTCGACCAACTCGAGGAGGCTCGAGACATGGCCCTCCTCAACTCTGCCAGATATCAGTAGAGACTCCGACGCTACCACGACAAGCACGTGCGCAAGAGGGACCTGAACGTAGGCGACCTTGTCCTACGACGCCGGCAAAGCAACCAAGGACGCCACAAGCTGACTCCACCTTGGGAAGGCCCGTATGTGGTGGCCGAGGTCCTTAAGCCAGGAACGTACAAGTTGGCGGACGAAAAGGGGGCAATCTTCACCAACGCATGGAACATCGAACAGCTACGTCGATTCTACCCCTAGAAGTCCTAAACTTACGTTCCTACATTTTGTACGAAGACTTTGTAAACGAATGCGTGAATAAATAAAGTCTTTCTCTCGAGCGACTTCTTTTTGTGCTAAAAATAGTTACGAGTCATAGTCTCGACGTTAAAAGGGGATGCCGACCATGACCCATCATAGTCAGCACCCCCTCGGGGGCTACCAGGGGGACGACCCCCCCCAAGCGTCGAAAAAACCAAGAAGTTTTCGTTTCTTACTTAGTAAACCTTGCACGGCTCGAGTAGCTAAGGCGCCTCGAGCCCCCCAAAGGCCGAGGGATAACGAGCCGGAGAACTCCCACGCCCCCGGGCTACAGAAACTCTACTCACTTCCTTACCCTTGAGGTAATCGAGGTTGTTTTTTGACGAAAGATCTAGCAAGGGATACAAACGTAGGAACAAAGAGAAATAAAAGGACCTCGAGCGGAAAGACAAATAAGCATTTAACAATTACAAAAAGACACCGTATCGCTTAGCAACAAAATCAACAAAATATCATACAAGGGGCCCCAGGCGCCCTGAGCAGGCTCGCAGGCCTCAGTCCGCGGCACGATCCTCACCGCCCTCGCCTCCGCCCGAGCTAGCCTCAGGAGGGAGCACCTCAGGCTCGAAGAGCTTGGCCAACCTTTCCCCAGGAGCCTCCGCGTCGTCGATCAAGGCATGGAGCCTCTCCCCGTTCTCCGCGTCGGTCTTGGAGATGTCGGTGACGAAGCCATGGGACACCACCTCCATGTCGTAGGAGAAGCCCGAGCAGACAACCGCCATCGCCTGCTTCACCCCGATGTGGAGGGCGTCCCGCACCCGATCTCGCAGCGTCGCGCCTATGTAGCACAACTGGTCGACCAGGGCGTCGCCTCGAGCGTCCTCCCTCGACTCATCCATAGGCTCGACCTCCCAAGAGGTCGAGAGATCACTTATCGCCGTCCGCACTCGACGGTTCAAAGCAACCTCCGCCTCGAGCTGAGCCTTGGCGTTGCGAGCCTTGGCTTGGGCGGCCAGGAGTTCGTCCTTGAGCCCTGTAAGAGCCAATATAAAGAGACCTTAGGAAAAACCAAGCACACCTCGAAAAAGAAATTTGACAAAGGAAACATACCTTTGATGCTCTCCTCTAGGGCCGTGTTCTCGCCGACCAATCTGGTGTTGGCACGCTCGATCTCTCTGTTGGAGCGCGCCAGCTCAGTATTGGCGACGCGGAGATCTTTGATCACCCTGCCAGCCTGAGCAACGGCTCCACTCTTCTCCAGCAATTCTCCCTTCAGACGCTCGACGTCGTCAGAGAGACTGTGGGATCGAGCCCGCTCCGCCTCGAGGTCTTCGAGGGCCTTCTTCTTTACGTCCTCGGCGGCACCCCTTGTGACCTCACTGTCCACGTACGCCACTTTCATCTTCTGGAAAGAATCACGGAGGGAGTCCAGGTCGGTCTTGAGAAGGCCCTTCTCCTTGTCCAGGTCCGCAATGACGCTCTTGAAGAACAGGGCCTCCTCCCGGGCTCTGGACGCAGCCTCCTCGACCGTAAGAGCCCGCTCCCGTAGCTGCATCGCCTCCTCCTCCGTCTTCTTCGAGGCCTCTCGGGCCTCGGCCAAAGCAGCCTCCCTCGCCTTCTTCTCCACCTCGAGTGCTATGAGATCTTTGTAAGCTTTAAGGAGCTTTTCCTGCGACTCGAGGAGTTGATCCTTGAGGAGGGGGAGCTGCTCCCAACCGCCCCTCGTGGCGTGTATGAAGCTGGACTTGATGCGAGAGGTCTCTTTCATATCCTGCGAATCAAGGGTCGGATGGATTAGAATACAGAAACCAGAAAGCACCATGAAGATTGGAGTTTGAGAAACACTTACAAAATAAGCAGGCCCGAGCCCGTTGTTGATGACGTCCGATAGGAGCCCCACCACATGCTTCATCCAAAGGCGGAGCTCCTCGACATGCTCCCACTTCTCGACCTCCTTCTTGTCGTCGAGGAAGATATTGGGCTCGGACGGGTCGGTGGAAGCTCAGATACGAATCCGATCGGGACACCAGTTCTCCATCTCCCGATCAGCCCGCGCCTTGACGCCGCAGATAAAGTTCTCGACGGTCTCGAGGGAACCCCCGTGGCGCAAGAACAGGTCGGCGAGGCAAGGAAACCGCCCGTCGTCATCCACCGTCTTCCAGGTACCGTCCTTGCTCCCTGACGACCCAATCTCATCCTCCTCAGAGGGAAAGTGGTCCTCCCATGCTCGACGCTCCCGGAGGAACCCTGGGGCGATCCCGTCCATGCCGTAGATCGTCCTCTTGATCTCGGACTCGGGGTCGGTGGGGGTGCGCATCATACAGGCGAGCGCCACCACTCCGTCCGCTCGCCCCGACTCTGCCTGGATCGCGGCAGGCGCCCCCGGGAGGAGCCACGCTGGGGTGGGAGGGCCATACACCGGCAAATTTTCCTCCTGATCGCCGGGCTCTTGCGGCGCCAGTGGCGCCGGTTGGGCCAAACCTTGAGGCGGGGGCTCGAGTGGCTCGTCCTATTGGCCCCCCTGCTGCTGCTGCTGCTGCTGCTCCTCCTGCTGATGCTGCAGTTGCTCCTCCGGCTGGGGTTGCTGCTGCTACTGCTCCTGTGGCTGCCGCGCCGCCTCGCGCTCCCGCTGTTCATCCTCCTCCCTCTTCTTTTTCTGCTCCTCGAGGGTGCGGAGGCCGGCGGGCCATGGAGTTGATCCCCCGACATGAGGGGTCGATGTTTCCTCCTCCATGGGGCGGGCACCCCCAGACGCTCCGTCACCATCAGACGTGTCGCTGATGGTGATGGGTTCCCCCTCGACCCCCAATCTAGGGGGCTCGGGGGCTCCCTCTGACGCTTGTGTCTGGGGCGCCTCAGCACGAGTCGGCGGCAACGGAGTAGGCGCGGGACGAGGCGGAGCCCTCTCGACGCCGGCTGGAGGCTGGGAGCTAGAGGAGCCTACGAAACAAAGGGTAAGGGTCAGACGTTACGATAACTGACACAGGAACATCGCAATGCCCAGAAATAAACTACGAACCAGGTTCCTTGGAGGCGGCACCCGTTCTGAGCTTCTTTGCCATGGACGGCTGGGCCTGCTCAAGGGTCCGCTTCAGCCTGAGAAAAGGTAGGCATATGAGGAAAGGTGGAAGAATGGGAAGACAAAAACCGCAACATCAAAAAGGCTTACCCCACAGGGAGAACGACTCGCCTTCCGCCACCCCGACCAGTGGGCCTCGAGCCACCCCGCGTCGGGGCTCCAGGCCCCTCGAGGGCAGGCACTGGCTTAGGCGCGTTGGTCCCCGCCTGGCGGGCACTGGGACTGGCGCTCCTACGGCCGGCATCTCCTTTCTCAGAGGCCGCGGCGCGACCACGAGTTAGTGGCCCCGACGCCTGGGGCCTAGCCAGACTGCTCTCCCTGGGCACCGGGGGAGGGCGCGGTGCGTCTTGGCCCGCCTTGGGCGCGGGAGGGGTGTCGGCCCGAGGGCGACGGGATCCGCTCGGACCCTCCACTGGCACCTCCGTCCGGAGGGCGTCGACGTCACCTCGAGGAGGGCCCTCGAGAATGCGATCGAGGCGCGACGCCATCCCCTCAGAGTCGTTGCTGTCCTCGTCATCATCGTCGTCATCGTTGGGGGATTCTTCCTCAGGCTACCCCCTCTGCCTGGATTTGGCTCGACGCGCCTCTAATGCTTGGCGGTCGAGGTTCTTCTTCTTCTCCCCCTTCTTTGCAGAGTCCTTCGCAGACTTTAGCTTTTTGGCAGATTGGCGCCGTTTGTCACGATCGACCTCGTCCTCCTTTACCGGAGGCCTCCAGGACCGGACATCAATCCGACACTGCCAAAACTAAGGTGGACTTAGAAAAAAGAGAGGGGAGAAAGGAAACCCAGAGTCGAGGCTGCGCGCAAGAAGAAAGCGTACCAGATCGATCGAGCCTGCGTCAGGTCTCATGGGGAAGCCGTTAACATGCTCCGGCTGAAAATCACCGGCAATTGCAGCCCTGACTCGGGCCGCGACTTCGTCGTCCGCCGGAGCCTCGTTGGACATCCGACACGCCTCGAGGTCCCGAGAGGAGACGCCAGGGCCCATCTCGTCCATCCTCAACGGTCGTGACATCAGAGGGAGAACTCTCCGGTGATGGACGGCCGAGAGGACGAGAGCGGCGGTCAAACCCTCCTGGCGAAGCTTCTTCAGGGCATCGAGGAGGGGGTCGAGCCGAGATTGATGAGCTTGGACGACGCCGTATGTCCAGTCCGCTGGACGCTCCAAGATCAGACGACCCGAGTAGGAAGGCAGGAGGTTGTCGTCGTTCCGCAGGTAAAACCACTGGGAGTCCCAGCCGGCGTGGTTGGTCGACAACCCTACCGGGATGTACTCCCGCGGCCTGTCCGTCTTCCCCGTCTTCTGCACCAGATTGAGGCATCCCGCCCGCACGGGCTTCCTTACGCCCGTGGTTCCGGTGGGGGCGTGGAAAAGCTCGCCCCTGTAGAGGTGGAGCCACAGCTCCCAGTGCGGCATCATCCCCAGGTAGCCCTCACACACGACGGCGAAAACCGCCGCTATGGTGATGGCGTTCAGAGAGAAGTGCTGGAGCTCGACCCCATAATGGAAGTAGAGGGCCCGCATGAAGCAGCTCGGGGGCGCGCCCAAACCGTGGCGGTGGAACTTGGCGAACGACACCACGTAGCCCTCAGGCGGCTGAGGCCCCCTGTGACTCGCCGGCGGCGCGATCCACTCCGACGACGATAGCGAGGTGCGGCGGCACAGCAGTCCCTCTTTCTCAAGCTCTAACAGCCGGCGCTCCGTCATCGACGACATGCGCCAGTCGTCGGCGGCGACGAGTCTTACAGGCATCTCGGCTGGAGGGACGGTGGATTCACTACAGCTCGAGGAGGCGTGTGCTCGTGAGACGGCGAGAAAGCAAAGGCAACAAGAGAATAAGAGCGAGAAGGCGGAAGGGAGAAGAACGGCGGCGACGCGACGGCGTATTTATAGGCAGCAGTCCGCCAACGGACAGATCCGAGAAATAAGGTAACTCCCCCCATAAATGCGCCGTCTGACAGTCCTTTCTCTCCTCACAGGCCGGACTCTCCGAATTCCCCGCCGATACAGTGTCGCAACGTCACCCGCCTAAAAAGGCGCGCCCAACGGGCAGAAAGGCGAACCGCCACGGCCACTTCCTTACTTCGTAAGCCAAGGTATGCGCCCACAATAGTCTCGAGAGGTCGATGGCTGGCCCGTCGAAAGGGTTCGACAGCCGATCTCGAGCGCCAAGAGTTAGGGATCCCCAACGAGTGGTCGAAAATCGAGGCCCGCCTCGAGGGCTCGCTGGCGATGTCTAAGGTAGGGTCGAGACATTCGAGAGGAATCCCCCCGAAGGGAGGCATCGAGCCGCTGGACTCTATCGAGTGAGACCGGTATCCCCGACCACATCGACCCTGCTTTATGAGGACGCCTCCGGGCTACAGCTGACCCCCTCGAAAGGGGCACAGGTTCTCACTTAGACTACCCGCTAGGAACTCAACCCGGGGTGTAAGACGCTCGCTCTATCGAGAGTACGTCGAAACCTCCACGCAAGGCAAAGCCGAACAGAACCTTCCACCACGGGTGTTGACAGCGTTTCTGCAAATTTGGCAAAATAACCCTCGAAGGAGTTAAATACTCCCTCGAGGGCTCGGGGGCTACCCCCGCGGGGACGCTCGCGCGCCCCACGGAAATTCGACCGCAAAACAAAGCCTCCACTCGAGCGCTAGCGCTCAAATGGAGGCTCGGGGGCTACTGTCGAGGGTATCAGTAAGGGGTACCCTCAGCGATGCGCATTATGAGATTGCCCGTACGCAGGTCGAGACCCTCAATTCGACGCTCTAATCTTACCTATGCGCCGCCATCGACGGCCGTAACCTCGAAGACGGAAATAGCGTCGAGCGAATTGATCAGGCGTCGAGCGCCGGTTACCGTCGAATACGGAATAGGCTCATGCGAACCGGGGGGCGTCGAGCGCGAGGGCGCCATCCGCCGCCTGACGCGCGCACGCGGGCGGGAGCATTAAATGCGCCTGATGTTTCCCCACCTAACGCACAGGTCACGGGAGGCGTGATAGGGAACAGGCTTCCGTCCCATCAATCTTTTTGCAGCCTTCCCACCGAACGACCCAGGGCGTGTCAGGACGCAGGAAACGAGGATGGAACGTCTAATCGGGACCCCCTCGAGACATCTAAGGTCAGCGCTCCAGATATCAGCATATTACACGGCGTCCGACCCTCGACCGAACAGGGTCCCTTCCTAGGGACAAGTTGGGCGTCGACTGACAACACCACAGCTACCCCGCCGGATCCGCCGCCATACCGTACCGGCATGCGACCTCAGAACCAGCGCGGGGCGGCGGGCAGGGCCGAACGCAGGAGCACACGTAATCATCACCGGGCTATCAAGATGGGACGGCTCGAGGCCATGCCGTACGGAAGCCTCGAGTAGGTCAGCGCTCCATGCGGCTATCGACCCCTACTCTAGCGTCTACGCATGTACCCTGGGTCTCTCCTTAGAGCTATAAAAGGAGAGACTCAGGAATAGAACGGGAGGACGAAACAAAAACAACACAAGCCCACACTCATACGTAGAAGAGCTCCACACTTCATACCACGCTTGTATTCGCCCCTGTACAAGCACTTAGGTGCAAGATAATACAAACTCTCTCCCCCCGCTGGACGTAGGGCCTTCTCTTGCCCGAACCAGGATAAACCTTTGTGTCTTCTTGCATCACCATCCGGGAAAGGGAGCACGCATACAAATTTACTCGTTGGTGTGACCCCCCGGGGGAAAAACACCGACACTTAGATACTAGGTTGTCATCCCCAGCATGGTGCCAGAGTGTACAAAGGTATTTATAAATGTAAAGGCTCTCTAGAAAATAATCTATTCTATCCGCAAGCGCACAGATAAAACACCTCATTGTAGCATTTCACCAGGATAAGTATTCCAGGTATCGTTATTTATAATTTTGCTCAAGGGATCTAAGGAGATTAAATTAAGGGCAAAATCTATCAAGGCATAGACTAGAGATAAACTTGCAAGAACATGATTACTAATGAGAAACTCGTCACACAGTCACTTACTTTAGCAGGGGGTAAACCATAAAGATAATGATAATGAATTATAAGTTCAAGGGATAAATAACACAGCGATTAGAAAATAGACTACTCCTCATATATGTAGGTGATGTCGGATTAGCTAGAGAATGGATTCTAAGTTATCTACTAACTACTAAGTCATAATCTACTCTAGTTATCTACAAGATCATATATAGCATAAAAGACTCTTCATTCATGTATAAGGAACATTGATAATGTAAATCAGAGCATCGCATGACTTACTCCACAATACCGGTTCTGCCTGTCCTATCAACGGAGGGTGGACTATATAAGAATCAACGAAGCTGTCACTATCGGGAACTACCACACGACCCGGCCAATAGGATACATTTGCAGATAAATAACATCTAAGCACCACGCTCACATGTGATCTATCACCTAACTCCCTCGCGTCAAGAGCTAAGCGCTTTGCAAATTTATACATAAACTCATTATCAATTAGAACTATATCAAATATAGAACTAGAGCAAACTAAGAACATAATAATTAGAGACATAATGCAATTAGAACAAAGAATTAGAGAAAGATATGAATAATACCAATCTTTATTACCGAAGATCCGAATCGAGAGCGTAGTGCTCTACTTCTCTAATTGTTATCTAATCAAACCTCTAAACTTGAAGGATTAGGGAGTAGCTATTTCTAATTCTCTGTGGGAGAGAAGCTCTAAACCCTAACTTTGATGGCTACCTCTGCATAATGATTTCTTCTCTTCTCCTCTTTCCTCCAGGGGCTAGGGGATCTGGTTTTATAGTCCCCTCAAGTGAACGTGGGCTGTCAGATAAACCGACATAGATTGTATGGTTTAGATTGATCCTTTAGGTCGGTGGAGTTTAGCCCCAAAGCATAGTCCCGATTGGACTCCTGGCCTGGGCGGGCGCCCAAGGTGGGTGGGCGGGCGCCCTGCCCCCGAGCCCGATTCCCTTCTCGTTCGTTCCCGTGGCTTCTGGATTCTTGTAGATTGAGGAAAATTGCGCGGCACGTAATTATCTCGTTGTAAACATGACATGTGGGCCTTCTCTCCATATTCTCTGATAACCCCCTGCAGAAATAGATAAACACCAAAGCTCGTGGAATTTTGTCAGATAAAACCCTAATTCTAGATGTTTGTTTCATATTGATCCTTTTCCATGTTTATTTGATTATTAATTTTAGTACTTAAGGACCGTCAATAGGATACTTATTCTTGATTGTGTTGACGGTTCTTAAGTATCAATTTTAATTATTAAATAAACAAGAGAAAGGACCAATATGCAAACAACACCTAGAATTAGGGTTTGATCTGACATAATTCCAAGAGTTTTGTTATTTATCTGTTTCTGCAGGGGGTTATTAGTAAATAAGGAAGAAAGGCCCACATGTCGGGATTACATAGAGATATTAACGCACCGCGCAATTTTCTACCATCTAGAAGACTCCAGAAGCCACGGGAACAAACGGTAAGGCGATCGGGCCCGGGGGCAGGGCGCCCGCCCTCCCCCCTTGGGCGCCCGCCCTGACCTATAGTCCAATCAGGACTCTCTTCGGGGCTTACGCTTCACCGACGTAAAGGATCAAGGATAACCGTTCAATCACTGTCGGTTTGATCCGACGGCTCACGTTAACCTGAGGGGACTATAAAACCAGACCCCTGGTCACTGGAGGAGACAAGTTCATCATAGAGTTGAGAGGAGCCCTCGAAGGAATACCTCTCCTCTAAATAGACTTTTTGGCTTAGCATTCAATGTGAGTAGAATTAGATCTTCTAGTTTCTACTAGATTGAGAGAGATAGAGTGAAGATGTAGATCGGAGGAAGCCCGACCTGTCGGTGTCTACTCGAGGTTGTACCTGCGGGATCAAGTCTTCTAACCCGAGGCTTGCTCCTAGGATTCTTCAGTATTTCGACTTCTAAATTCTAGTAAGTTCTTGATTTATTGTTCTTTGGTTTATGAGTTTACTTTAATCTCTTTGCGTAGAGTTTAGAGTAATCATCTCTAGCGTAGACGTGGTGTTTGGGCTAGAATACTCATAGATATCCCCTCACTAGCTGGACCGTGGTAGTAGCGAGGAACGTGACATTTCTGAGTTACCTTTGCAGACCATATCTCGTTAGTAGGATCGATAGGGTTATAGGTGCGGGTCGAACATCCTCTGTGGTGCCTAGATTCCGTAAGTGTTGATATTTGGTAACGCAATAAGGATATGATCCGCAAGCGCACGGATATCGGTGAGCATTTCACCCGGGAGGTTTTCCAGAGTATCGTATTTATATTTTTACCACTGGGGGAAAGGGTGCATCTGACTAACCAAATCTATTGCTACTATCCCTTTAGGCACAAAGAATGTATTTCGATGTGAGTGATAAATAGAGAAGACTGCAATCGTAGTCTCCTTCTAACCTTGGTAAGGATGATCTACTGTTCTAATGGGGAGGCTAACGGAATCTAGACACCACAAAGGATGTTCGACCCGCACCTATAAACCCTATCCTTCCTGCTAACGAGATGTGATCTACAAAGGTAGCTCGGAAATGTCACGTTCCTCACTACTACCACGGTCCAGCTAGTCAGGGAATATCTATGAGTACCCCAACCTAAACACCACGTTTACGCCAGCAATGATTACTCTAAACTCTACGCGAAGAGATTAAAGTAAACTCATAAACCATAAGAACAATAAAACAAGAACTTACTAGAATTTAGAAGTCGAATTACTGAAGAATCCTAGGAGCAAGCTTCGGGTTAGGAGAACTTGATCCCGCAGGTACAAGCTTGGAGTAGACACCGACAGGCCGGGCTTCCTCCACTCTACACCTCCACTCTATCTCTCTCAATCTAGTAGAAACTAGAAGATCTATTTCTACCTTACATTGATTGCTAAGCCTAAAAAGAAATATTAATTAGAGAAGAGCTTTTCCTTCGAGGGCACCCCTCAGTCTCTATGATAATTTCTTCATGTCTTCCAGGGGCCAGGGGAGCCTCGCTTATATAGTCCTCCCCTTCTATGCGTTTTTGGGTCGATAGCCGAGGTGGTACTATGTTTTTCTTGATCCAATAGATCGGTGGAATATCCCGAGCGAAGGAGTCCTGAATTGACTCCAGCAGGGGGGCGGGCGCCCAGGCTACCAGGGCGGGCGCCCTGGGCCTGGCCCAGCTTCGCCTCCGCTTCGGTCTCGTGGCTTCTGGAGTCTTCTAGATGATGTAAAATTACGCGGTGCGTTGATATCTCTATTTAATCCCGACATGTGGGCCTTTCTTCCTTATTTCCTGATAACCCCCTGCAGAAATATATAAACAACAAAACTCGTGGAATTCTGTCAGATCAAACCCTAATTCTCATGTTTATTTGATAATTAAAATTGATACTTAAGAACCGTCAACAAATACCCCCATACTTAGGCTTTTACTCGTCCTCGAGAAAAGGATGGTTAAGAATAATATCTGGGGTAAACATTTAAAACATTCTCTTTATAATTGCAGGGTGTTAAAAATTCCACTGTGTACCATAGTCACGGATGTGTATGGTTAAGTGTAAAGATTCTTTCTTTTCAATCCTGTCACTTGGAGTTTTTGTATATTTTTGAAAGAAAGTTAGCATACCTTTTTGATCCTCATAGGTTCTCTCAGATCACTCATTATCTTTTATATATATATCTCACTGAGGCTGTTTTATTTTGCAAAAATTCTCAAGCATACTTACTTTGGATTTATTGCCTGATCAAAACGGGATCCGAGGAGGGAAATGTCATACTCTTAGATCAAAGACTTTGGAAATTAAAAACTTTGTCAACTCTTGCTGGCATATTGCTTATTAGAGGGACCATGGGCTATCATTTTTTTTCTTTTTTTTTAAGTGGATACCGAGGTACCCCTAATTCTACTGCCGGACACTTTTTCATTTTTTCTGCGAGGTTGTCGACCACTTGCTCCTTTTTATTTCCTCGAAATATCTTCTATTTTTGCATAGCCCATGCCTCTAATGCAATAATACTTCGGAAGAGTGAATCTTACTGAAATAATGTCTTGATCTTAGGAGCATGATAAATCTCTCAACAAGGGTCTAACTCATTTTGAACAAACTCAATACAGAGCAGATAGCTTTTATAATCATATTTAATATTTCAGTTTTATCAGGCATATAAAACACTGAGGATGGTAGCTAGGAATTTGAACATTTTGAAATAAATTCTCCAAGCAACAATGATATCAAGAATAAGAAACTCATACTCTACCATCACATATTCTATCTTGACTTAAGTAACACAGGGTTTTAAAAAATGTTTTTACACTAATTGCAAGTTTTCAGGAAATATCACAGATTGAGATTAATCATGATTAGAAATATTTTAATCTTTTTATTTTATCATGTCGGGAACAATATTCTGCATAATCTAAAATATATATATGTGTAGAGTAAAGTGTGCAGAGTGTGTACCTGAATCGTGGAGTGGTGTAGTCGGAGTGTGTTTAGCATGTCGAGGGATCTCCCCCATACTTGTTTTCTGCTTTGTTGCACAAAAATAAAGTAGAGACACACAAGACATAATAATAATACTCTTTATTGATCTTGAGGCATTTATTACACAAGGAAGAACAAAATTATTTTTGGCTATTCTCTCCCGGATTAGGAGTAGAATATTTTTGGGTGATTCTGAAGATGGAAATGTATGGATATATGTGGATGGTACTTCCGGAGTAGAAGTAGCATATGTGAGTGAACGTTCAAGTGAATCTTGATTTAACCACATGACAAGCTCCTAAGGGTCTACACAGCTTGACCACACTCAGTGCTCATAAGCAGTAAAAAGTAAATGTGTGGCTCGAAGTCTAGCAAGAATGTATATATGGCTGTGGTAGGAATTTAAACTCTCATCATACAGGAACTCATCATGCAACATTTTAAAGATTTTCAAAGATAAAATTCTCCAGAATTCTAGCATCTCTAGAAACAGATAAACAGCAGCTCAACCTTCCCATATCATATCCGTCAACAACTTAGATTTCAGATCAAGTTTTCATCCCATAAGTTTAGATCTAGAGCAAGCTTTAAATTATAACAGTTATGTCTAAACTTGAGAGGAAACTTCAAATATGCAAATTAGGCAGAGCAACTATTCATCATTTCCATGCTTGAGTTTTATTTAGATACAGATTAGCATAGCCACTTTATTTATTTATTAAACACACTAAGCAAAAGACATATATATATAAGCATAAAATCTTTATTTGGTTTTTCATAGTTATGTATATTTATATTCTAAAATAATATAAGTATAAAGATAGATAGAAATACTTATCGAGATAAATGGGGGTGCTCTCCCCCAAGCTGAATTTTGACGTAATTTCTCTTGATGTAGCTAGCAGGTGGCAGAGGTGTATTTGAAAGTCAGCAGCATTATGACAGCGATTAGAATATCCTCCGTCTGCCAGTCTTCTTGATTCTTAGATTCTGTGGAGCTCAAATAGACAACAAAGCTTGTGGAACTGATTAAGTGTTAGCATAAATATCTAGCCTTTATCATGTTGAGACTCCTTAATAATTATTACTCCCTGTTTTTATATTTTTATTTTATAAAGCAGAAAAATATTTTTATTTTATTTTTATGCCACCACAGTGAATGTACTTATGGGTTTTATGTCACTCGTATCCTCACATGGGGCTTACTGTTTTTCACATTTTTACTTTCTGTTTAGAACTTAATTAACTAAGTGAACTACTTGAAATAATTGAAAGGGAAAGGATAACTACCAAGTTTACCTCTTGGCAAGGCGTTCGGTGTTTTTAAGTCCTCCGAACGGGACTCTCCTCCTTCTCAATTATCCTGAGGTTCGTTGGGTGGCGTAGTCGGTACTTCCGGCAGCGCCTCCTCTTCATGTATAGTTATCTTCATTTTCCGCACCTGACTTGGTGCTTCGGTCTCCTCTGGATAATTCTGTTTAAACTCAACGTCTTCTGACCTTACAACTTTTCCTTCGTAGTCTGCCCATCCGTCCTTGATGATTTGCCTCCTCTGGTTGCGGTTGCGTCGTCTTCTTCTTGTCCTGACCTGCTTAGAATCTTCAACTATATAGTTAGAATCATTAAAGTAATGGCGTACCTTCTCAGAGAGGAAATACACGTGGACTTCTCCGGTTCCAATGATAACTTGGATAGTGTTGAGGAATGGTCTTCCAAGGATGATGGGTGGATCGTACTCGTCTTCTCCCATATCAATGTTCTGAAAATCATCTGGAGCTAAATATATATTGGTTGTAGGGGCATGGTTCCATGCAGGAGCTGATAAGTGACTGCGGCCATTATGTTGACGTTAGATCCGGTGTCGTAGAGTGTTTTCTAAAAAGAGTATCTTTTGGTTGTGCACTCGATGATTGGAACACCAGGGTCGTCCTTCTTGATCAAGAAAGGTGACTTGAGTCGACGATCTTGACCTCCTTGAGCTGTAGTGACCATCTTAGCTGACTCGGTCCACATTTGCTTGTTCCTGTTCCTCCTGTTGGTCCTCTTCCTTGGTTCATGTCGGGATTGCTCTGAAGTTTATGTAGTCTTGTTCTTGAAGGAAAGTCTCCTTCTTCCCCTTGATGTAGAGACTGATCTTGGCAGCATTAGCGTAGATGACAGCTCTGGTGTTTAGGAATGGCCTCCCTAAGATGATGGGTGCCCTCTCCTCAGTACCAGTCTCTACCACCACGAAGTTTGCTGGAGCGTATAAGGTACCAACTTGGACACAGAGGTTCTTTAATATTTCCTTTGGGATACTAAGTGTCTGATCTCCATTGTGTTTGTGCTCGTAGATCCCGGTTCTTTACTTAATGGAATCTCGGAGTTGTAAAACGCCTTCACGTTTCTCAAAATGTGTCCTGCTCATAGAGTCAAGGCAGAGATCAAGTGCATGGGCTCTGTTGGTGGAAAACACCAACAGAACCAAAAGTGTATTTGTTCTTTTCTAACCTTAAGCATAGTGAGCAAGACAAAGTTGATGGATCATGAGTGTAGCATTTAAAACATTTGTTAGATCAGATGGCTCAACCTAATGGAAAGATAATCTATCTATATTTATGTTTTGTTTTTATCTTCCAAAGATTGAATGTGCAACATATTAGCTTATATGTTTAGGAGCGTGGGATTACGAAGGTAGTACTAAGAACAAAGATTAAGGGACTAAACATGTTGAATCAGTTAGGTTGGTTAATTTAGAGTTATAAATCATACATGTTTGTCTCTTTATTTATGTGAACGCCAGAACCAAGGAGAAACTTATAAAAGGATAGTCAAGTACCTTAAGATGTTACCTTTGAAGAGTGATGGTACAGTATCACCTTGAAGTTTTCCTTTCTAGCGGTTGTGCATCATGTTTGTGGCTCCCTCCATGGATCATCTCTTATGAGCTACGTCTTTCTTGTGCAAATTGTTAAACTTCATGTGTCACTTTCTTTATCTCCAATGTGAGTTTATCTCAGGACTTCCCAGGTTGATATTGAAAGTTTTCCTTGCGCTTGTCATTCATCCGGTCTTCTTGCTCCAATCCTAGAAAGGTTAGTGACAAGAATACCCGAAGGAATATTTCTACAATTATCTATATGCTCAATACACAAGGTAATGTTGCAAGTAATTTAGAAGTTCTTGTTACGATCTGATAAGTGCTTGTTTTAGGACACTAAGCTTGTCCTTGGGAAACCATCAATTAACTCGACGAGATCTGCAATATTTATTATAAACATATGCATCGACAACCGCTCTTTTAAAGTTTTTATAAATAGAAAAGAAGAGAGGGTTGGAGATCTCAAATGTGGTGATAGCACATGAATTTTTAATGCCCTCTAGCCATTGATGTTGCTCTTCTCGATCCTCCTTATGCACGGGATGTCTAGAGAGATTCATAGGATTATCGGGAGGTTCAAGAGAAAGAGCATAGTAGAGATTATTAGGCTCAAGGATGGGTTGGATAGCCGAATCATGGGATTGGAAAGTTTGGAAATCGACTATTGAAACTTCCTCTCCTTGTATGGGAGATGATTCCTTCTCTATCTCTATGATTTTTCTATGAAGACTAGTACAAGAAGGATGTCCACGAATGAAGACATACCTTCCGTTACTAACTGATAAAGAAAGAAGGACTCTACCAAAGGTTATATGATTAAGACCAATGTGAAAATATCTAAGAAAAACATGGTCTTGCAAGGCTAGGTCTAAACCAGAATTTATAGAAAGATTAACAGATTCCCTAGGTGTAGCTAAAAGTGCATTATCTTCTTGATTAAAAGATAGGACCTCGGCTATAGGAAAGGGTTGGTTTTGACCTATTGCAATCAACTCTGGACACAGATCATAATTAGGGGCAGGACGTGTTGACTCCCATGGTCTATGGCTGGTCTCCGAAGGTGCAAAGAATTTAATAATAGTTATGGAATTTGAGTTATCCATAAAGATAAAAATAAAAAGATAAAAGAATAAAAGTATAAAAGTATAATACAAGATAATAGCAAGACTCAACGTTATCTCAGCAAACCGTCTTGGTGAGTATTCCCGCCTGTCACGCGGGTGACCCGGGTTCGATCCCCGGCAACGGCGCCAGAAATGCTTGTTGATATTTGGTAACGCAATAAGGATATGATCCGCAAGCGCACGGATATCGGTGAGCATTTCACCCGGGAGGTTTTCCAGAGTATCGTATTTATATTTTTACCACTGGGAGAAAGGGTGCATCTGACTAACCAAATCTATTGCTACTATCCCTTTAGGCACAAAGAATGTCTTTCGATGTGAGTGATAAATAGAGAAGACTGCAACCGTAGTCTCCTTCTAACCTTGGTAAGGATGATCTACTGTTCTAATGGGGAGGCTAACGGAATCTAGACACCACAAAGGATGTTCGACCCGCACCTATAAACCCTATCCTTCCTGCTAACGAGATGTGATCTACAAAGGTAGCTCGGAAATGTCACGTTCCTCACTACTACCACGGTCCAGCTAGTCAGGGAATATCTATGAGTACCCCAGCCTAAACACCACGTTTACGCCAGCAATGATTACTCTAAACTCTACGCGAAGAGATTAAAGTAAACTCATAAACCATAAGAACAATAAAACAAGAACTTACTAGAATTTAGAAGTCGAATTACTGAAGAATCCTAGGAGCAAGCTTCGGGTTAGGAGAACTTGATCCCGCAGGTACAAGCTTGGAGTAGACACCGACAGGCCGGGCTTCCTCCACTCTACACCTCCACTCTATCTCTCTCAATCTAGTAGAAACTAGAAGATCTATTTCTACCTTACATTGATTGCTAAGCCTAAAAAGAAATATTAATTAGAGAAGAGGTTTTCCTTCGAGGGCACCCCTCAGTCTCTATGATAATTTCTTCATGTCTTCCAGGGGCCAGGGGAGCCTCGCTTATATAGTCCTCCCCTTCTATGCGTTTTTGGGTCGATAGCCGAGGTGGTACTATGTTTTTCTTGATCCAATAGATCGGTGGAATATCCCGAGCGAAGGAGTCCTGAATTGACTCCAGCAGGGGGGCGGGCGCCCAGGCTACCACGGCGGGCGCCCTGGGCCTGGCCCAGCTTCGCCTCCGCTTCGGTCTCGTGGCTTCTGGAGTCTTCTAGATGATGTAAAATTACGCGGTGCGTTGATATTTCTATGTAATCCCGACATGTGGGCCTTTCTTCCTTATTTCCTGATAACCCCCTGCAGAAATAGATAAACAACAAAACTCGTGGAATTCTGTCACATCAAACCCTAATTCTAGATGATGGTTGCATATTGGTCCTTTCTCATGTTTATTTGATAATTAAAATTGATACTTAAGAACCGTCAACAGTAAGCTTCTCCAACAGAACAGTAGATTATCTATACCAAGGTTAGAAAGAGACTACGGTTGCAGTCTTCTCTATATATCACTCACATCGAGAAACATTCTTTGTAGCCTAAAGGTTAGTAGTAATAGACTGGGTTAGTCAGATGCACTCTTTCTCCTAGTGGTAAAAAAATAAATACGATACTCTGGATAACCTCTCGGGTGAAGTGCTCACCGATATCCATGCGCTTGCGGATTAATTCCTTATTGCGTTCCCAAATATCAACAAGCATTTCTGGCGCCGTTGCCGGGGAGAAAGACGGTTTGCTGAGATAACCTTGGGTCTTACTACTAGCTTGTATCTATACTTTTATCTTTTCTTATATTTTATATTCTTTATTTATTTTCTTCACTCCTACCTTATGGAAAACCAAGATTCTATATCAATCTATCAATTTGCAACACCTTCGGAAACTGACCTTTTACCATGGGAGTCATCACAGCCTATCCAAATATCCCAGTATAGGTTAAGTTCTAGGTTAATTGCCATGATTCAAAACCTATCTTTTTCAGGAAAGGAAGACGAAAACCCTTACCTTCATATTAGAGATTTTGAGCAAACCTGTGATTGTCTTCGCATTGAAGGCATTTCTGATAAAACTTTACGTTGGAAGCTTTTTCCTTTTTCTTTAAGGGGAGAAGCTAGATAATGGTATAATCAGAAGGTAGGTCAACAACGAGGTGAATGGGGAGTTTTACGAGCCAACTTTTGTCTAGATTTTTATTCCCTCGACCGTATCGGTGACCTTAGACTCGAAGTCCTATCTTTTAAACAAAAAGATAATGAAACTTTGGGAAAATCCTGGAAATGTTTTTCTGATCTTTTAGAATCTGGTCCAAACCTTAATCCTGAAGACCCTGTTCTTTTATTTCACTTTTTTCGAGGTCTTCAGAAAGGTCATAAACAAATGCTACATATAATGTCTAGAGGTTCTTTCTTTCGCATCCCTACTGATGATGCTAGAGTGATCCTAGATAGAATCCTAGAAGTTGAGATGGATAATACCCTTCATGATGAAACCCACAAAGCTGAAGTAGACACTCTGCCAAATTCTCCATCTACTTTAGCTATCCCAAGTTCTGAGCCACAAAAGGAAGAAATTCCACCACCTGACTTCATGTTGGATATAGAATCTGATCTTTTTGCTGATTTTGTAAACATTTCAAATTACATTCTATTAACAGACCCCAAAACGGCCATTTTAGCATTTGTTTACCAAGTGAATATCAATTGAGAGAGCTTATCGCAGTCATGAGTAGCGAATGGTTGGAGGAGTCAGAGCTTTCCTTTGATGTGATCCGTTTGGACACACCTCATATAACTATACGTTGTGCTTATGATTCTGATCACTTTGATGATCTCTATAATCCTGTTGTGGGGATCAACATCATGTCTGAATCTTTTGCACTTAAACTATTTAAAAATTTGGTTTTAACCCCCACAACAAAGGTCATAAAGGAATCTTTGAGATGATTAGTCCCCAGTCTTGGAATTATTAATTTCCTACCCCTTATGGTAGAAAGCTCCATGGTTCATTTTAACTTCTATATCTTTGATACATGGGACTTTTACCTATTGATAGGACAACCTTTTAGAAGACTCCTTTATGAAGGTCATATTGGAAAGCTATGTTGACGGTCCTTAATTATCAAATTTAATTATCAAATAAATAAAGAAAAAGATCAAAATGAAATCAACATCTAGACTTAGGGTTTTATCTGACAGAATTCCACGAGTTTTGGTGTTTGTCTATTTCTGCAGGGGGTTATCAGGAAATACGGAAGAAAGGCCCACACGTCAGGATTACATAGAGATATTAACGTGCCGTGCAATTATCTTACATCTAGAAGACTCCAGAAGCCAAGGGAAGGAAGCGGAGGCCAAACGGGGCCAGGCACTGGGCGCCCGCCCAGTTGCCCTGGGCGCCCGCCCCCTCTCTGAGTCCAATCAGGACTCTCTCTCGGGAAATATCTCCACCGACCTAAAGGATCAAGGATAACCGTTCAATCAATGTCGGTTTGATCCAACGGCCCATATTCACTTGAAGGGACTATAAAACCAGACCCCCTGGCCCCTGGAGGAGAGAGCCTCTCAACCCTAATTCATTATTTCTCAAGGGAGAAGAAGCCCCTGATCAAGATTAGAGCCACCACATCAATTAGACATCTAGATTAGCATAGCTACATAGGATTAGAACTAGAAGGAGTCAATCTTCGATTGGTTTCCGGATCTGTCAAGAGGATTCTTGGTAATTCTCTAATTGTGCTTCTAATTGTTCATCTAATTATCTTTGTTCTTCAATATTATGAATATGACTTTATTCTACTTCAATATATTGCTTATGACTTTGCTCTACTTGTTTATATTCAAGATTATATTGTTCTTAGTTTATCATAGTTATGTACTTGGCTTAGTTAGATTGGATCTATATACTTATTTAGGATCGTATAGCGTTTATCCATCGGATCCATGAGTAAATGATAGATATTGTGTAGGCGTGGTGCTTATACCGTATTTATCTACGATTGTACCCAATATGCCAGATCGTGAGGTAGTTCGTGATAGTGACAGCTTCATTGATTCTTATATAGTCCCCCTCTCGTGTATTGGGCTGGCAGAGCAACATTATTACAGGGGAGTGATTGCTATGTTTCTCATTTACCTTGATAATATCACTATGCATGGGCGTAGTCTTGTCTCACAATGATTGCTAAGTATGCTTGCACTAATTATGATAATGCTAGACTATATAGTTGAGAATAACTTAGGAAACATTCTTGTAGTTCGTTCTAATTCCATGCTAATGACTTTCTAGAGTATCTAATTGAGGTGCTTATCATATTTATTATGTGGTTAAGTTATGCTGATCAGATTAATTATCTTTGTCACTATTCATTACTTCATATATCTTTTATGTGACACTTATCCCTATATGAAAGAGTTAGATACTATGTTCTCAATTATACATGCAATGATAGATACTCAATCTCATATTCTATTCTGTAATCAATATTGATGGTTACTAATCCCTTCCTAGTGGTAAAAATATAAATAACGATACCTGGAATACTTCCCGGTTAAAATGCTACATCGGTATTAATCTGTGCGCTTGCAGATCCCATTCATTATTTATTTAGAAGAGCAATTGCATATTTCAATACCGCGTCTCTCATGTCATGCTGGGGATGACAACTTGGCTTAAGTGGTATGAGGGATAGGCTTGGCATTTTTGGCACTGTTACTAGAATTAGAAACTAAGTCTACTTTTGGTAATGATGTTAAGAATACCCAACAAGCATTTTTGGCACTGTTGCCGGGGAAGGTTGATTACTAATCAAGAATGGAATATAAAATTTTGAGTTATCATTCGCATCACTAATATGATTGAGCTTATCTATTCTCTCATACAGTTTTACCCCGATATTTTTCTATTTTTGATCTTATGCAGGGGAATGTATGAATAGAAGACATCTTCCAGGAAATTTTGTTGACAATCCTGAAGCGTTATTCAGAAAAACAAGAGCCAAGCTCAAGAAGAGATCATCAACACTTCAGCAAGAAGCTTCATCCAATCAAGAAGATCACCGGAACTTGTCTTCAGAGTTCGAAGCCATGGCGAACAAATCGATCCGCGAGTTCTCAGCTCCCACTACGGACAACATCCGCACTGGACCTGCTGCAGAGATCGATGGCAACATTGAGCTCAAGCCTGGACTTATCAACATGGTGCTATCCAACCAGTTCTGTGGGAAGCCACACGAAGATGCTAGTGCTCATCTCCAACACTTCCTGGAGATTTGCAGCACATTCACCATATCAGGAGTTCCCAGAGATGCTATACTACTTCGCCTCTTCCCATTCTCACTATTAGGAAGAGTGAAGCAGTGGTTCTACGCTACAAAGGAGAAGAATACTACGTGGGCACTCTGCTCAACAAACTTCCTGGCTAAGTTCTTTCCCATGGGCAAGACCAATGCTCTCCGTGGGAATATTACAAGTTTTCAGCAACAACATGATGAATCTGTTCCAGAAGCATGGGAGCGCTTCCAAGACTACATCCTAGAATGTCCCCATCATGGAATGGAGAGTTGGCTACTGATGCATACGTTTTATCATGGGCTCGGCAATAGTGCCCGAGAGACCATGGATGCTGCAGCTGGAGGAGCATTCTTATCACTTACCATACCACAAGCCACAGCTCTTGTGGAGAAGATGGCGTCCAACTAAGGCTGGAATGAAGAAAGGACCCAGACACGCAAGAGAGGTGGAGGTATGCAACAGCTCAAGGAGGTAGACATGCTGTCTGCAAAGCTAGACCTGCTCATGAAGAAGCTAGAAGATAGAGGTGGAGATAAGAAAGAAGTTATGCACATCTATGACTCTCACATGACTTGTGAGGAGTGTGGAGATACTGGACACTTAGGCAATCACTGCCCTGAGATACTTGAGGATGTGAACTACATCAACAACAATAACAACTACTACTACAACCGTCCTCAACAAAATCAAGGTTGGAATCAACAGAGGCCTAACTACTCAGGTAATTATCAAGGTAACAATTCTTACAACAATAATAATAATTTTCCACCTTTGAGAGAGTTAGTGTATAATCAAGGAAAGCTAATGGATAATCTATCTAAGAAATTGGCATCTAATGATAAAATGCTAGAAAATATAAATAATAGAATGGATAATTTCTCTACTGCCATCAAGAATCAAATTAGCTTTAATAAAATGATTGAATCTCAGTTAAATCAAATAGCTGCTGCTGTTCCTGCTACTAACCCCGGTATACCATCACAACTGGAAGGATTAAAATCTGCAAAATCTTGTAGACATGTTTGATGCAGGTAATAACTGGAGTAACCCCGTCACTGAATTTACTACTGACCTTCTGCCGGTCAAGAGAGGTGATCCAGGACGCCCCGTCATCCCAATCTCCATCGGCATGGTGGACGTCCCAGAAGCACTCTGTGACTTTGGCTCTAGTGTCAACATTATACCTAGGGTACTCTATGAAAAATTCTTTACATATCCTTTATTAGAAACAACCATGTGTTTGTAGTTTGCAGATCAGACAATAAGTTGCCCCAAGGGAATATTGAAGAACCTTTGTGTCCGAGTTGGTATCTTATATGCCCTAGCAGACTTCGTGGTGATAGAGACCGGTAATGATGAGAGAGCACCCATCATCTTAGGGAGGCCATTCTTAAACACCTCAGGAGCTGTCATCTACGCTAGTGCTGCCAAGATCAGTTTCCACATCAAAGGGAGAAAGGAGACGTTTTCCTTCAAGAACAAGACTACACAAATCCCAGATCAATCTAGACGTGAATCAAGGAAGAGGACCAACAGGAGGAACAGGTACAAGCAAGTGTGGACCAAGCTAGCGAAGATGGTCACTACAATTCATGGAGGTCAATATCATCAACTTAAGTCACCGTGTCTGACCAAGAAGGATGACCCAGGAATGCCATGCATCTACTGCTCCATAAATGGATATAACTTCTACAAGACGACTTGCGACACCGGATCAGGTGTCAACATAATGGCCGCAGTCACCTATCGGCTCTTCTTCGGAACCATGCCCCTAAAATCAACATACATTCAACTCCAGATGGCAGATCAGACGTTTTGAGAAGTTAAAAGAATAGTAACTGATGTCCCTATCAAAATAGACGAATACGATCCACCCATCATCCTTGGAAGACAGTTCCTCAGCACTGTTAAAGCAATCGTCTACATTGGAACTGGAGAAGTCCATATGCACTTCCCCTTAGAGATGGTACGCCACTATTTTACTGACCCTAACTATATCGTTGAAGAATCTAAGCAGGTTAGAAAGCGACGCAACCGCAACCAGAGGAGGCAGATCATCAAGGATGGATGGGCAGACTATGAAGGAGAAGTGGTAAGGTCAGAAGACATACAGTTTAAACAGAACTATCCTGAGGAGACCGAAGCACCGAGTCAGGTGTGGAGAGATAAGATAACTATACATGAAGAGGAGGCGCTGCCAGAAGTACCGACTATGCCACCCAACGAATCACAGGACAATTGAAGAAAATGGAGAGTCTCATTCAGAGGACTTAAAAACACCAAACGTCTTGCCAAGAGGTAAAATTGGTAGTTATCCTTTCCCTTTCAATTATTTTACTTAATTAGTTATAATCATACTATCCTAAAAAGAAAATAAAAATGTTAAAATAGTAAGCCCCATCTGAGTATACGAGTGGCATAAAACCCATAAGTACATTCACTATGGTGGCATAAAAATAAAATAAATATTTCCTTTCTGCTCTATAAAATGAAAAGATAAAAACAGGGAGTAATATTTATTAAGGAGACACAACATGATAAAGGCTAGATATTTATGCTAACACTTAATCAGTTCCATAAGCTTTGTTGTCTATTTGAGCTCCACAGAATTTAAGAATCAAGAAGACTAGCAGACGGAGGACATTCTAATCGCTGTCAGAATGCTACTGACTTTCAAATACACCTCTGCCACCAGCTAGCTACATCAAGAAAAATTACGTCAAAATTCAGCTTGGGGGAGAGCACCCCCATTTATCTCGATAAGTATTTCTATCTATCTTATACTATATTAAAATATAAATATACATAACTATGAAAAAAACCAAATAAAGATGCTTATATATATATATATATCTTTTGCTTAGTGTGTTTAATAAATAAACAAAGTGGCTATGCTAAACTGTATCTAAATAAAACTCTAGCATGGATATGATGAATAGTTGCTCTGTCTAATTTTCAAATTTGAAGTTCTCTGACTAGTTTAGATATAATTGTTATAATTTAAACCTTGCTCTAAACCTAAACTTGTGGGATGAAAACTTGATCTGCAGTCTAAGTTGTTAACGGAAATGATATGGGAAGGTTGAGCTGCTGTTTATCTGTTCCTAGAGATGCTAGAATTCTGGAGAATTTTATCTTTTAAAATCTTTAAAATATTGCATGATGAGTTCCTGTATGATGAGAGTTTAAATTCCTACCACAGCCATATATACATGCTTGCTAGACTTTGAGCCACACATTTACTATTTTCTGCTTACGAGCATTGAGTGTGGTCAAGCTGTGTAGACCCTTAGGAGCTTGTCATGTGGTTAAATCAAGATTCACTTGCTGTTGATATTTGGGAACGCAATAAGGAATTGATCCGCAAGCGCACGGATATCGGTGAGCACTTCACCCAGGAAATTATCCAGAGTATCGTATTTATTTTTTTACCACTAGGAGAAAGAGTGCAACTGACTAACCGGTCTATTACTACTAACCTTTAGGCACAAAGAATGTCTTTCGATGTGAGTGATAAATAGAGAAGACTGCAACCGTAGTCTCCTTCTAACCTTGGTAAGGATGATCTACTGTTCTAATGGGGAGGCTAACGGAATCTAGACACCACAAAGGATGTTCAACCCGCACCTATAAACCCTATCCTTCCTGCTAACGAGATGTGATCTACAAAGGTAGCTCGGAATTGTCACGTTCCTCACTACTACCACGGTCCAGCTAGTCAGGGAATATCTATGAGTACCCTAGCCTAAACACCACGTTTACGCCAGCAATGATTACTCTAAACTCTACGCCAAGAGATTAAAGTAAACTCATAAACCATAAGAACAATAAAACAAGAACTTACTAGAATTTAGAAGTCGAATTACTGAAGAATCCTAGGAGCAAGCTTCGGGTTAGGAGAACTTGATCCCGCAGGTACAAGCTTGGAGTAGACACCGACAGGCCGGGCTTCCTCCACTCTACACCTCCACTCTATCTCTCTCAATCTAGTAGAAACTAGAAGATCTATTTCTACCTTACATTGATTGCTAAGCCTAAAAAGAAATATTAATTAGAGAAGAGGTTTTCCCTCGAGAGCACCCCTCAGTCTCTATGATAATTTCTTCATGTCTTCTCCAGGGGCCAGGGGGCCTTGCTTATATAGTCCTCCCCGTCTATGCGTTTTTGGGTCGATAGGCGAGGTGGTACTATATTTTTCTTGATCCAATAGGTCGGTGGAATATCCCGAGCGAAAGAGTCCTGATTTAGCTCCAACAGGGGGGCGGGCGCCCAGGCTACCAGGGCGGGCGCCCTGGGCCTGGCCCAGTTTCGCCTCCGCTTCGGTCTCGTGGCTTCTGGAGTCTTCTAGATGATGAAAAATTACGCGATGCATTGATATCTCTATGTAATCCCAACATGTGGGCCTTTCTTCCTTATTTCCTGATAACCCCCTGCAGAAACAGATAAACAACAAAACTCGTGGAATTCTGTCAGATCAAACCCTAATTCTAGGTGATGGTTGCATATTGGTCCTTTCTCTTGTTTATTTGATAATTAAAATTGATACTTAAGAACCGTCGACAAATACCCCCATACTTAGGCTTTTACTCGTCCTCGAGAAAAGGATGGTTAAGAAAAATATCTGGGGTAAACATTTTAAAGCATTCTCTTTATAATTGCAGGGTGTTAAAAATTAACTGTGTACCATAGTCAGGGATGTATATGGTTAAGAGTAAAGATCCTTTCTTCTCAATCCTGCCACTTGGAGCTTTTGTATATTTTTGAAAGAAAGTTAGCATACCTTTTTATCCTCATAGGTTCTCTCAGATCACTCATTATCTTTTATATATATCTCACTGAGGCTGTTTTATTTTGCAAAAATTCTCAAGCATACTTACTTTGCATTTATTGCCTGATCAAAACGGGATCCGAGGAGGGGAATGTCATACTCTTAGATCAAAGACTTTGAAAATTAAAAACTTTGTCAACTCTTGCTGGCATATTGCTTATTAGAGGGACCATGGGCTATCATTTTTCTCTTTTCTCTCTCATTTTTTTTAAGTGGATACCGAGGTACCCCTATTCTACTGCCGGACACTTGTCCATTTTTTCTGCGAGGTTATCGAGCACTTGCTCCTTTTTATTTCCTCGAAATATCTCTATTTTTGCATAGCCCATGCCTCTAATGCAATAATACTTCGGAAGAGTGAATCTTACTGAATAATGTCTTGATCTTGGGAGCATGATAAATCTCTCAACAAGGGTCTAACTCATTTTGAACAAACTCAATACAGAGCAGATAACTTTTATAATCATAATTAATATTTTCATTCTTATCAGGCATATAAAACACTGAGGATGGTAGCTATAATTTTGAATATTTTGAAATAAATTCTCCAAGCAACAGTGATATCAAGAATAAGAAACTCATACTCTACCATCACATATTCCATATTGACTTAAGTACACAGGGTTTTAAAATGATTTTATAATAATTGCAAGTTTTCAGGAAATATCATAAATTGAGATTAATCATGATTAGAAATATTTTAATCCTTTTATTTTATCATGTCGGAAACAGTAATCTGCATAATCCAGAATAAATGTATGTGTAAAGTAAAGTGTGCAAAGTGTGTACCTGAATTGAGGAGTGGTGTAGTCGGAGTGTGTTTAGCATGTCGAGGGATCTCCCCCATACTTGTTTTCTGCTTTCTTGCACAAAAATAAAGTGGAGACACACAAGACATAATAACAATAATAATAATACTCTTTATTAATCTTGAGGCATTTATTACAAAAGACTGATGGCAAACTGATGATAATAGCAAACTGATGATAATTGCAAACCTAAACCGAATTTAAAGATAAATGACTAAGATGCATTGCCTCAAGGTATAATCTAGATAACTTAGCGGCGCTCTAATTCCTTGATCTTCTTGTTGGCACTGGCAAGATCCTGCCTAAGGCCTAGTATAATAGTGTTGTGGTTAGAGAGCTGCCTAGTGAGGGAATTAATCGAGGACTGGAGGTCTATGATAACTCTATCTAGCCTGCGAACTTCCTCATCAATATCCATTATAGTCTTACGACGCTTGGGAGGTGTCTCAAAAGCATTGAGAGAGTGCTTCGGGGCTGCTTTTGGAGGGATGAAATGGACTTTGGCTGCTCTAATCCCTTCAAAGTAAGGCCTTTCCTCCTCTGTAGTGTAGCGAATACTGCTGATCTCGCCGCTCCGGTTAGTCTTGACTCCAACGACCCTCTCATTGGGTCTAGGTGGAAGGATCCTCGTGCCTGTTGGCACCTTGATAGTGGTCTTCGTCTTGGATGATGATCCTGTGAGGAGTAGGGGTTGTGGTGGTGCGGTGAGATCTGGTTGAGCATGGTAAGATTGGGCGGAGCTACGTTGGCGTAATGGCATGGCTTCTAGCTGACGCTCTGTGTTGGCCGGGACGAGAGCACGGGCATCGGGGTCTTCCACAGGCTCCATGTTGAGGTTGAAGGGGACGACTTCCCAATCGTCGTGGTACTTGTCGGCCATTGGAATAGCAAGGAACTAATAAAATTTTAACTGAAGGAGAGCTAATCAAGCTCTAATTGAAGGAGAGAAAGCTTGGTGGCTTGGTGTTTGAAAACTGAGGTCAGGGGTCTGTTTATATAGGGGTCAATAAGGTTGCCTCTATGGGTTGTTCGGGTTGCTCCTGTCGATGTGCGTGCAAAACTTTCCATCCGAGGGATTATTCGGATCACCCTAAGTGCATTTTCCATAACAGAGAATGTCGGGACCGAGGGGGAACAGGGGCTGGGCGCCCGCCCACTTGACCTAGGCGCCCGCCCTCTCTCTGGCGCCTCTGTGGGCCCACTTTTCCGAGCGCGTTTCTAGATGCAAAATTATTTAGAAAAATATATATATGACCCAAAACCATCAGACCAAAAGTATCGGGCTCTAATTCTCCATGGGAAGGTAAAAATGGGCTACGTCTATTTCTTCAAATTCCTCATTGGGCTCTAAAAATAATTTAAGACGTTGACCATTTACCTTGAATAACGTACCTTCGCTGTTTTGAAGTGTGATAGCTCCGTGGGATGATGAATTGATTACCTTGAATGGTCCTTCCCATTTGCTCCGGAGTTTTCCATGCCCGAAAAGCTTCACCCTGGAATTAAAAAGTAATACCTTATCTCCGGGTGTGAACTCCTTCTTCTTGATTCTCTTGTCATGCCACCTCTTGACTCTTTCTTTATAGATCTTTGAATTGTGATATGCCTTCTCTCGCCATTCTTCCAATTCTGATAGTTGCATTCTTCTATAATCTCCAGCAACATCTAGGTCCATATTCCATCTCTTTATGGCCCAGTGTGCTTTGAACTCTAGTTCAACAGGTAGATGGCAAGTCTTCCCGTACACCAATTGGTATGGAGACATTCCAATTGGGGTCTTGTATGCTGTCCGGTATGCCCAGAGTGCATCAGGTAACTTGTCTTTCCACGCCGTTCCCATTTCATTTACTGTCTTCTGAAGAATATTCTTGATTTGTTTGTTGGAAGTCTCTGCTTGGCCACTTGTCTGAGGATGATAGGGGGTAGCGACGTTGTGACAGATTCCATGTCTTGATAGATATTGCTTGAAGCGTTTGTCGATGAAGTGTGCTCCTCCATCACTTATCACTACTCTGGGACTCCAAATCTTGGAAATATAATTTCTTCGAACATCCTCTTTGAACTGACATTGTTGGCATGCTTGCAAGGTAATGCTTCTACCCACTTGGAGACATAGTCAACTGCCACCAAGATGTACTCACACTTCTTTGATGGAGGAAATGGACCCATGTAGTCTATTCCCCAGACATCAAAGAGCTCAATCTGAAGGTTGTTGGTGAGTGGCATTGCATCCCTTGTATTTATGTTTCCGTGCCTTTGACATGGCCCACATCTTCTGATATATTGCTTCGTGTCCTCATACATTGTAGGCCAATAGAATCCACACTGCCAGATCTTTGAATGTGTACGGAATGCTCCATAGTGACCTCCATATGGTGATGAATGACATCTGTCGATGATCTTCCATCCTTCCTCAGTGGTCACACATCTCCTGAGTAAGCCGTCAGAGCATACTCGGAAGAGGTATGGCTCATCCCATATATGTGAATGACTTTCTTGAATAAGCTTCTTCTTGTTTGCTCCTGGTGGTACATACCCTGAAACCATAAAATTAACAATATCTGCATACCAGGGGTCAGACCTGTTAATCCCGTAGAGCATGTCGTCTCGGAGTGAATCATTGATTGGGGTTTCCTGTGGACTCTTAAAATACATTCTAGAAAAGTGATCAGCAACAGAATTTTCTACTCCCTTTTTATCTTTTATTTCTAAGTCAAATTCTTGGAGTAATAAGATCCATCTAATCAGGCGAGGTTTAGCATCTTTTTTAGTGAGCAAATATTTTAGTGCAGCATGATCAGTGTAAACAATTATTTTAGCTCCAACTAAATAAGATCTAAATTTATCTATGGCAAAGACAACAGCCAGAAGCTCTTTTTCAGTGGTTGCATAATTAAGTTGAGCTCCTGTCAAAGTTTTACTGGCATAAGCAATTGCATGATTCTTTTTATTTTTAGTTTGTCCCAATACTGCCCCCACAGCATAATCACTAGCATCACACATAATTTCAAAAGGCAACGACCAATCAGGGGGTTGAATGATTGGTGCAGAGATGAGTGCTTTCTTTAATAAATTGAAAGATGTTAAACATGCATCATCAAATTCGAAAGGAGCATCCTTGGCTAGCAAAAGAGTAAGTGGTCTAGCAATAAATGAAAAATCTTTTATGAATCTACAATAAAAACCAGCATGGCCAAGAAAGCTTCGAATTCCTTTTATGTTCACAGGTGGAGGTAGTTGTTCAATTACTTCAATTTTTGCTTTGTCTACCTCAATACCTCTTTCAGACACTAAGTGTCCCAGCACTATTCCTTCCCTAACCATAAAATGACATTTTTCCCAATTAAGGATTAAGTGCTTTTCTTCACATCTTTGCAAAACCTTGTCTATGTTTTCAAGACAACTATCAAAAGTTTTTCCATAAACAGAGAAATCATCCATGAAAACTTCCATAATCTCTTCAATCATATCAGAAAATATAGACATCATGCATCTTTGAAAAGAAGCTGGTGCATTACATAACCCAAAAGACATTCTACGATAAGCATAAGTTCCATAAGGGCATGTAAAAGTGGTTTTGCTTTGATCATCGGGATGGATCGGGATTTGATGATACCCTGAATATCCATCTAAGAAACAAAAGAACGAAAGGTTTGCTAACCGCTCTAGCATCTCATCTATAAAAGGTAAAGGGATCCTTTCTCGTGGCTTTATTTAGTTTTCTATAGTCTATGCACATCCGCCATCCTGTGACGGTGCGTTGCGGAATTAGTTCATTCTTTTCATTCATAATAACAGTCATGCCTCCCTTTTTGGGCACAACTTGTACTGGGCTCACCCACTCACTGTGCGGCACAGGATATATAATCCCTGCATGCAGCAACTTTATAACTTCCTTTTTAACTACCTCTCTCATAGTGTTGTTAAGTCTACGTTGGGGTTCTCGAGAGGGTGTAACAGAAGGATCTTTTGGAATACGATGTGTACAAATCATAGGACTGATTCCTGTAAGATCTTGAAGTGAATAGCCAAAAACTGAATGATGTTTCTCAAGAATGGTCATTAATCGCAGAGTTTGATCCTGAGTGAGTTTATCGCTAATGATCACAGGGAACTCTGGATTATTGTTTAGGAAGGCATAGGTAAGACCGGGTGGTAAAGTTTTAAGCTCTATGGGAGGTCTAGGTGTTTCTGCAAACTCATCTAAGGGTTCAGGCTCGGAAGGTTCGTCTTCTTCTTCAGTGAAGAAAGGAGTTTCGTCTTCTAAGTCTGGTTCATCTAAAAGCTCTAGAGATGCAGCCTTTACTTCCTCCATAGGATCAGGCAAAAGATATGACTCGGCCTTATTGTTTAAGGAGTGTGAAATTATTATTGGGAATTTAAAGGTTTTTCCAAAAGAAATGTGTAGCTTTCCAGTATGACCTTCATAAAGGAGTCTTCTAAAAGGTTGTCCTATCAACAGGTCGAAGTCCCATGTATCAAAGATATAGAAGTTCAAATGAACCATGGATCCTTCTACCGTAAGAGGTAGGACATTAATAATTCCAAGACTGGGGACTAATCGTCCCGAAGATTCCTTTATGACCTTTGTTGTGGGGGTTAAGACAAGATTTTTAAATAGTTTAAGTGCAAAGGATTCAGACATGATGTTGATCCCCACAATAGGATTATAAAGAGCATTAAATCGATCAGAATTATAAGCACAGCGTATAGTTATAGAGGGTGTGTCCAAACGGATCACATCAGAGGAAAGCTCTGATTCCTCCAACCATTCGCTACTCATGACTGAGATAAGCTCTCTCAATTGATATTCACTTGGTAAATAAATACTAAATTGACCGTTTTGGGGTTTGTCAATAGAATGGTAGTTTGAAATATTTCCAAAGTCGGCAAAAAGATCGGATTCTATATCCAGCATGAAGTCCGGTGGTGGAATTTCTTCCTCTTGTGGCTCAGAACTTGGGATAGCTAAAGTAGATGAAGAATTTGGCAGAGTGTCTACTTCGGCTTCGTAGGTTTCATCATGAAGGGTATTATCCATCTCAGCTTCTAGGATTCTATCTAGGATCACTCTAGCTTCATCAGTAGGGATTTGATAGAAAGAACCTCTAGACATTGTGTGTAGCATTTGTTTGTGATTTTTCTGAAGACCTCGAAAAAAGTGAAATAAAAGAACAGGGTCTTCAGGATTAAGGTTTGGACCAGATTCTAAAAGATCAGAAAAACGTTTCCAGGATTTTCCCAAAGTTTCATTATCTTTTTGTTTAAAAGATAGGACTTCGAGTCTAAGGTCGGCTATACGGTCAAGGGAATAGAAATCTAGACAAAAGTTGGCTCGTAAAACTCCCCATTCACCTTATTGTTGACTTACCTTCTGACTGTACGATTGTCTAGCTTCTCCCCTTAGAGAAAAAGGAAAAAGCTTCCAATGTAAAGTCTTATCAGAAATGCCTTCAATGCGAAGACAATCACATGTTTGCTCAAAATCTCTAATATGAAGGTAAGGGTTTTCGTCTTCCTTTTCCGAAAAAGATAGGTTTTGAATCATGGCAATCAACCGAGAACTTAACTTATACTGGGATGTTTGGATAGGATGTGATGATTCCCATGGTAAAAGGTCAGTTGCTAAAGGGATTGCAGACTCATGGATCGATTTAGAATTTTGGTTTTCCATAAGGTAAGAATAAAGAAAAATAAATAAAGGATATAAAAGATAAGAAAAGATAAATGTATAGATACAAGCTAATAGCAAGACACAGGTTATCTCAGCAACCGTCTTTCTCCCCGGCAACGGCGCCAGAAATGCTTGTTGATATTTGGGAAGGCAATAAGGAATTGATCCGCAAGCGCACGGATATCGGTGAGCACTTCACCCGGGAAATTATCCAGAGTATCGTATTTATTTTTTTACCACTAGGAGAAAGAGTGCATCTGACTAACCGGTCTATTACTACTAACCTTTAGGCACAAAGAATGTCTTTCGATGTGAGTGATAAATAGAGAAGACTGCAACCGTAGTCTCCTTCTAACCTTGGTAAGGATGATCTACTGTTCTAATGGGGAGGCTAACGGAATCTAGACACCACAAAGGATGTTCAACCCGCACCTATAAACCCTATCCTTCCTGCTAACGAGATGTGATCTACAAAGGTAGCTCGGAATTGTTACGTTCCTCACTACTACCACGGTCCAGCTAGTCAGGGAATATCTATGAGTACCCCAGCCTAAACACCACGTTTACGCCAGCAATGATTACTCTAAACTCTATGCGAAGAGATTAAAGTAAACTCATAAACCATAAGAACAATAAAACAAGAACTTACTAGAATTTAGAAGTCGAATTACTGAAGAATCCTAGGACCAAGCTTCGGGTTAGGAGAACTTGATCCCGCAGGTACAAGCTTGGAGTAGACACCGACAGGCCGGGCTTCCTCCACTCTACACCTCCACTCTATCTCTCTCAATCTAGAAGAAACTAGAAGATCTATTTCTACCTTACATTGATTGCTAAGCCTAAAAAGAAATATTAATTAGAGAAGAGGTTTTCCTTCGAGGGCACCCCTCAGTCTCTATGATAATTTCTTCATGTCTTCTCCAGGGGCCAAGAGGCCTTGCTTATATAGTCCTCCCCTTCTATGCGTTTTTGGGTCGATAGGCGAGGTGGTACTATGTTTTTCTTGATCCAATAGGTCGGTGGAATATCCCGAGCGAAAGAGTCCTGATTTGGCTCCAACATAGGGGCGGGCGCCCTGGGCCTGGCCCAGTTTCGCCTCCGCTTCGGTCTCGTGGCTTCTGGAGTCTTCTAGATGATGAAAAATTACGCGATGCGTTGATATCTCTATGTAATCCCGACATGTGGGCCTTTCTTCCTTATTTCCTGATAACCCCCTGCAGAAACAGATAAACAACAAAACTCGTGGAATTCTGTCAGATCAAACCCTAATTCTAGGTGATGGTTGCATATTGGTCCTTTCTCTTGTTTATTTGATAATTAAAATTGATACTTAAGAACCGTCAGCACTTGCATGTTCACTCACATATGCTGCTTCTACTCCGGAAGTACCATCCACAAATATCCACTCATTTCCATTTCGAGAATCACCCAAAAATATTCTACTCCTAATACGGGAGAGAATAGCCAAAAATATTTCTGTTTTCCCCTGTGAAGTAAATGCTCAAGTTATCTTGGTTACTACCACTTGCTATATTATCTCATGAGATGAGTGCTCTAAAAAAAGGAGAGATACGAGGAAATAAAAAGGGCAAGTGCCCGGAACCTCGAAAGAAAAGAAAAGAAAAAGTGAGACGAGAGGTAAAAATGGACAAGTGTCTGATAGCAGAATTAGGGGTACAAGATACCCACCTGAGAGGAAAGAAAAAGAAAAGAAGAGCATCTCATTGTCCTCAGAAAGTTTCAAAAAGCAAGAAAGGTATGTATCCCCTCAAAAGAGCAAAAGTAGAATTAGACTTTCACCATTGTTATCACCATCATCACCATACACCATTCATTAGCCACACATGCACATCTTGATTTGACTTATTGATTTGTTTCTTTGGATCCATGGTTTGACTATGCAATACATGTCTTGTGAGTATGTATATTTTATCTCCCACCTATGAGCTCCAGATATCAAGCCTTATTAGAGTAGGGTGAGAGAGAAGGCAATGTCACTATGCTTTATACCATAAATACCACATATCTTGAGAAGGCATATACCGTCACTGCCTTGTTAAGGATCTAGAAATACCACAAAGGAGAGATCTAAGAGAGTCATACAAGGAATCTCTGAGTTTTATTTGAAAATCTGCAAAAACTCCTGAGCTATAGCTGATCAAGAATAAGAGACATGGCACTTGACTAGATTGTTCTATCTTTTAACTACTCAAGACAGAACTGACGGTTACGAGTCCCATGGTGAAAGGTAAAGTAAGTAAGTTTTAAGTCTTGATAGTTTACTCTAACTTAGAGATGAGATCTTATTTAAAAGCATGTGTACCATCAATTTTTAAAGGCATTACAACAACTTCTAATCTATCCTTGCTCAGGGACGAGCAAGAGGTAAGCTTGGGGGAGTTTGTTGACGGTGATCTGAGCTGCCCTCATGAAGTATGCTCGGGTGAGTGTTAGGAATACCCCTCCAGCTAGATAGGAATCGATTCGAATCGCCGTCTCTCCCGGATAGTGAGAACTTGACTTGGGCAGCGGCAACGTAGATCTCACTAAATAAACTTAATGGTTATGGTGAGAATGTTGATAGCAAAGTGATAATCCGGATATGGTTATTAATGTGATGCTTAAGTACTCAAGTGTGTGCTTAGAATAGGTGCTAATCTAGTGGATAGTTGTTAAAGTAATGAACCTGCTGCTGAAATACTATAAATATGTTACTTACAACTAAAGCTTTTTATGCAAAATGTAAGTTAAACCAGCCCACAAAGAGAAGCCTTGCATACACCTTGGTGTCACTTTATTTTGGTTTATGATGGGTAAGTCTAGCTAAGTACATTCTCGTACTCAGGGTTTTATTTACCCTTGTTGCAGATGATGTCGTCTATCACGGCTATTGTGCTAATTGTCATCATCCGGCTGCGGACGATGAATAGATCATGGGCATGATCACCTTCTTTACCTTCAGTTGTGCTATTGTTGGGATGACTATGGAACTGGCATGTAATTAAACTATGTGTGTGAGGTTTCAAAACTACTTTGCTTCCGCTACTAAACTGGTTTGTAATAACTTTGTTTAGAACTCCGATGTGATGTAAAACTATGTTCTGTGATGAATGTATGTAATTTGTGATGGCGATGCTTGATCATGTACGATCTTGGTTGTATGTTGGTTGAATCGAGGTCTTTTGAGATTTCGTCGGACTACTGGGTTTATATGGGTTCAAGTCCATTGGCTTGACTGCTTTCGTGGTTGCTAATTCACTTGAATTCTTATAAATTTGACGGTTCTGTTACAATTTAGTTCATAGAATTCTCACATTAAGCTCTCATAAGCTCTAGACAATTACCTAACCCTTAACATGTTCCACGAGTTTTGTTGTCTATTTGGGTTGTGCAGGATTTTTGAGGCTTAAGAAGAGTGAGACCGAATATGCAGGCCACAAGAGTGAACGACTATGTCAACATCCAGCTTGAGGGAGACACCCCCACGTGTATCTAGATAAGTATTACTTTTTTTTCTTGGTTTTATTTACTAGTATTCAGAAATAAATAAAAAAATGCATAACCATGAAACCAAACAAAGTTTTTCTTTTGAGTACTATACAATAGTTTTGTGTAATCCTAAGTTTTAAATAAAATTTGATCCAAGTCTAGGTAATTGACAAACATGATATGAGAAGGTGTGAGCTACTATTCATCTTGTTCCAAGTTTCGCTAGAGTTCTGGAGATTTTATCTTTTGAAAATCTAAAAATGATGAGATCCTGTTTGACATAATACCTAGAGTCTTATAAGATATAAATATTAAAACTATGGGCACTTACTTTGTTCAAGCCATTGTTAATTCTTGTAGTTTTGGTTGAGAGAATTATCATCATCCAAAGATCAAGATCTTTTTGTTTTAAAAATATAAAAGATTCACTCTTCCGAAGTATTATTGCATTAGAGGCATGGGACTATGCAAAAATTTGATTCGAAAAAAAAGAGTGTGAGACAAGAGGTAAAAATGGACAAGTGTCCGAAGTAGAATTAGGGGTACAAAGATACCCACCTGAGTGAAAAAAAATGGACACGTGTCCGATAGTAGAATTAGGGGTACATGGTGCCCACTTGAAGAAAAAGAAAAAAAAAGAAGAGAAAGAAAAAAATAGCCCATGGTCCCTCTAATAGGCAATATGCCAGTAAGAGATGACAAACTTTTCAAAATGGTCAAAGGTCTTGATCTAGGAGTATGACATTCCTCTCCCTTGCTCCAAGCAAAATGCAAAGTATGTTAAAACTTTTACAGCTCTACTTATATATCTTTCGAGAAGAAGGCAAATGCCTCAGTTTTATTATGCAGACTTACAAAAAATTCCAGAACAAAGGTAAGACAGAAGAACTTGAGACATAGTGCTTGACTTGATTGTTCTATTTTTCAATCACTTAAGACCTTAGTGATAACTTAAAAACCCTGTAGTAAGAGGCATAAAAGTATCCCCTGTTTTCTTGCTGATTTTAGCTTTACTCAGGGACGAGCAAAGGTTAAGCTTGGGGGAGCTTGTTGACGGTCCTTAATGCTCACATTTAACCATCAACTAATCATGGAAAATGGCTTAAATGCAAACAACACCTAGACTTAGGGTTTTATCTGATAGAATTCCACGAGTTTTGGTGTTTGCCTATTTCTGCAGGGGGTTATCAGGAAATACGGAAGAAAGGCCCACACGTCGGGATTACATATAGATATTAACGTGCCGCGCAATTATCTTACATCTAAAAGACTCCAGAAGCCACAGGAAGGAAGCGGAGGCCGAACGGAGCCAGGCACTGGGCGCCCGCCCCCTGTTGGACTCTAAACAGGACTCTCTTTCGAGAAAGATCTCCACCAACCTAAAGGATCAAGGATAACCGTTCAATCAATGTCGGTTTGATCCAACGGCCCATATTCACTTGGAAGGACTATAAAACCAGACCCCCTGGCCCCTAGAGATCATACCTCTTCTACAGAATCAAACCTAGGGTTTCAATTCTTCATCCAACTAGAGAGGATCCCTCTAGTTTTTCTAGTTCTACCTCTAGTTCATCTAGTTCTAGTTCTAGTTCATCTAGTTCTAGTTCTAGTTCCTCTAGTTCTAGTTCTAGTTAGTTCTAGTTGTAATCTAGAAAATAGGGAGAGAGAAGAGGAGAGTGGAGGAGGAGGAGCCTGATCTATCGGATCTTCCTCAACATTGTACTTTTGCAGCAACTGGTTCATTCTTCATCATTCTCCAGGTTCTTCAATTCATAATCCTGAGTTCTTTAATTACTTTTATTTACATTCAAGTTATTTATTGGATTCCTGCTTGCATCAAGTGCTCTAATCTTTGCAACATTAGAGTATTAATTTATAGATTAGACGTGGTTTTTAGTCTTGTAATTACCTGGAATTGCACCCAATCCTGCGGATTGTTGTGGTAGCCCTAGGGTAGTGACAGCCCTAACGGTCGACGTATTCCACCTCGTTCGGATCGGTGTTTGTAGGACCGTAGTCAGAGCTTCCTAGCCCCCTTCTCATCTCTTTATGTGGTTAGTGTTCTGATGTCCCGAAATAAATAATCTTTGAAGTAATTCTTGATTCTTAGATCAACTAGAGAACTCTTAGGAAACTTCCTCTCTTCCCACCAAAAATAATTATATAGTTATCTTTGGGCGATCTTGAATCTTAATTAGTACACTCACGTTCCCTGTGGAAAATCGATACTCTGGAATACTCCCGGGTGAAAGCTACATCGGTATCCGTGCGCTTGCGGATTTTTCTGTTTGCGTTTAAAATACCCAACAGCCACGCACTTGCGAACCCAGTGTACACCCAGGAACACTCCCGGCCCCTCTCAATCACCCAGACTTCCTCTTCTTCCCCAACTTCGGCCAACTTCTGCCACGAGCCCCCTTCCTCGCGGCCTGGCCATTCCGCAAGGTATCAAGCTGAGGTGAAAGATGTTAGAGCTTCACCGTGCTGTCCCATAGCTCATGCGCTCGCTTCTTGGTCTTACGCACATGCAGGTCCACCGGAATGATGTTGCCAAGCCGGAGTGCTCGCGCAAAGAAGCCGTCACCGTCGCCAGCAACCTCGGCTACCTCCCCGACCTCGGTGACGTGAGCATCATACTCCTTATCCCTTCTGGAAGCTCTCTAGCGCGTCAGCTCACGCTCTACTGAGCTCTCGCAGCCGGTCTACGTGCGGCCAGTGCCGCCATCCGCCATGTGTGTGGCCAGGGTAGGGAGAGGGGGTAGCATGCCCGTAGGCAGGGTCAACGGGGTCGCGAAGGAGAGGCGAAGCCGCTGTGCTTCGTCGCGAGGGCTGGAACCCCGCCAGCGGCGGCCCGGAGCACAACCGAGCCGCCGGCGAGGTGATGGACGATGCTGACAGCGGCGGCCCACTGTCAGCGGCATCGTGAGGGGGGTGGGGGAAGGCGCGCGTAGCGCGTGGGCCGAGCGGATGGGCCGGCCTGCGAGCCGAGCTGCTGGACCGCCCGCGGCACAGTGCCGTTTTTCTTTTTCCTTTTTGTGCAAATTTAAATTATGTTTGATTTTATGTAGAAAATTATGTGCAGATCCAAAAATAGTGAAAATATTTGGGTATGTTCTATGCAGCGGGTAGAACATAGGAAAAATGTTAAATTCCATATTCTGATAATTTGAACATGTATAAAAATTATACCCTTTATTTAGTAAATAAACATTCCTTGAATTTTAAGAATTTATTACTATGTCCAAAAATCACCAAAATTTGTGAGATGTCTCTGAATATTATTCCCTGGCCTCCCACAAAATTTGGTGGCATTTGGATAATATTTGAACAAAATATTAATATATCTTTAATTAGTAATTTAGTAGTAATCCTAAAATAATTAGATAATAATTAGTTTAATTTTCCGAATTAGGAGTTGAGTGATTTTGGAATTGGGTGATGACCTAAGGTCATTAATCTTAATGACCTTTGGTATATAATTATTGTTTGGTGTTAATACTTAATTACTGTCATTAATACTTAATAAAGAATAATTAAGATAAAAGGGATTAATAATTAGTTGATTAAGAATGATTGCAAATTAAGAAAGGTCTTAGCTAACTGATGCAACCTCTTGGGTAAAAACACTAATGTGGTAAACAACATTTAATTATTGTTTTAGCTTGCATTTGTACCGAGAAGGAAAGTTGTACTCAACCAAATCCTTCTTATATGTCATAAGCGTTTCATGAGCGTACATCATTTTGCGTATAGTGCACGTGACCGAAGGAGCGACCGTTGAACCAAACCCCGAAGTCGGTGTTCTGTTCGAGGAAGTAGGATCCGAGACTTAGGAAGTCTCCGAGGAACCCACTCAGCTCTGCAACGAAGGCAAGCCCCGGATGCATTAACCCTTCCTTGAATGTTTTAACTATTTTATCACTTATGAATTTAAATTGCTGCATTACATAGTTAAGAATTGGGTTCAACCTATCTGTTGCATTTACTACCTTGATGTTTGTTATCCTATCCTTGGCACCTATTTTATTTTAAATCTGCATAGTAATTCTTAGCCCTGCTTATTAGATAGGCTTTCAACTAAGAAAGTTTGAATGGTTGTTGTGGAATACTTTTATGGTCAATGATGTTTCAACTTGAGACCGGTCGGTGGACTTGCTCTAAGAATGGAGTCTTAAAGTAGTGTCTCCAACTGTGTCAATTAAGGACCAGTCCGTTGATGGCCTGCTGGGTTGAGAATTTATAGTACTAGGCACTTGCCCTCGTAAAGCACGGTCTTGTGATTCCTCAATGAGAGCGGCTACTGTTGATGGTCCTTAATGCTCACATTTAACCGTCAACTAATCATGGAAAAGGATCCAAATGCAACCAACACCCAGACTTAGGGTTTTATCTGACAGAATTCCATGAGTTTTGGTGTTTGTCTATTTCTGCAGGGGGTATCAGGAAATATGGAGGAACGGCCCACATGTCAGGTTTACATAGAGATATTAATGTGTGCGCCAATTTTCTATCATCTAGAAGACTCCAGAAGCCACAAGAACGAACGGGAGGCCAATCGGGCCCGGGGGCAGGGCGCCCGCCCTCCCCCCTTGGGCGCCCGCCCAGCTACAGGAGCCAATCAGGCTCCGCCTCGCGGATCATGCTCCACTGACCTAAAGGATTAAGGAAAACCGTGCGATTAAGGTCGGTTGATCCGACGGTCCACGTTCATTTGGAAGGTCTATATAAGCAGGCCCCTGGCCCCCAGAGAACATACCTCTTCTACAGAATCAAAGCTAGGGTTTCAATTATTCATCCAAGTAGAGAGGATCCCTCTAGTTCATCTAGTTGTAGTTCTAGTTCTAGTTAGTTCTAGTTGTAATCTAGAAAATAGAGAGAGAGAAGAGGAGAGCGGAGGAGGAGCCAGATCTGTCGGATCTTCCTCAACATTATACTTTTGCTGCAACTGGTTCGTTCTTCATCGTTCTCCAAGTTCTTCAATTCATAATTCTTGAGTTCTTTAATTACTTTTATTTACATTCAAGTTATTTATTGGATTCTCGCTTGCATCAAGTGCTCTAGTCTTTATAACGCTAGAGTAGTAATTAATAGATTAGATGTGGTGTTTAGTCTTGCAATTACCTGGAATTGCACCCAATCCTGCAGATTGTTGTGGTAGCCCTAGGGTAGTGACAGCCCTAACGGTTGACGTATCCCACCTCGTTCGGATCGGTGTTTGTAGGACCGTAGTCAGAGCTTCCTAACCCCCTTCTCATCTCTTTCTGTGGTTAGTGTTCTGATGTCCCGAAATAAATAATCTTTGAAGTAATTCTTGATTCTTAGATCAACTAGAGAACTCTCAAGAAACTTCATCTCTTCCCACCAAAAATAATTATATAGTTATCCTTGGGCGATCTTGAATCTTAATTAGTACACTCACGTTCCCTGTGGAAAATCGATACTCTGGAATACTCCCGGGTGAAAGCTACATCGGTATCCGTGTGCTTGCGGATTCTTCTGTTTGCGTTTAAAATACCCAACTGCTACTCACGCACTGGGCGTGGAGCAATGGCGAGAGTAGCGTGTACCCTCCTGGCAAATGGGCTGGACGGTGGAGTACTGTGCTCTCGGGTGCCGCGAACCCAGTCAGATCTTGGGAAAGCTTGATTTGGGTTGACATATGCAAGATTTGGTTCTACATAGGTCGGGTGGTTAGGAACTCCAGCTGGATTGCTAAGCGGTTCGAATCGTCGTTGCTCCCCAATTGGGAGACTCAATCCACTGACCCCCATCATAGTTAAATATGCAACTAAGGTATAAACTACGGAAAAATAAAATGTCTCATGAAGTTCAGATCCCAATTCCCCGACTCAGAGTGACATGTAGCTATGGCCATCGGATGAACAACATTGTCATTAAGGACTAGGAATTTACAGACTTGTCTGTAAAAAGCAACTAGATAGACTGTCCTCAAATTCCTCGGCCTCTCGAGGTGAGCAATTCATGGTTAAAACTTGAAAGTAAGGATGCACTATTAGTAAGCTTTTATGCAAAACAACTTAGCTCCTTGCTCAGCCACTCCTTGTCTACCCTAAGCCTGCATTCCTAATTTCTCCCTTTTTCTACCGGGTAAGTCTTGTTCAGTACCCTAGTACTTAGGCTTTATAACCCCTGTTGCAGGTGAAGTTCAGGAGCCGACTTGTTTCGGACCCTGTTGTGTGACTGTCGTCGAGGTTTACGACGAGGAGGAATAAGCATAACCTGTGGGCATGGTATGTAAACTTGTAATCTTTGTAATTTGGTTAAAGTTGCTCCGCTGGACCTGGCCTGTAATAACACTTTGTCTAAGTCCTCCTTTGAAGAACTACTTTGTAAATTAAGTTATATAATGCTTCTGCCGTTTTACTCTGAAATGCTAGTTTGGTTACATCCTGGTTGTGATACTGCAATGTCTTCCCAATGAATGATCCTGGTGTTAATGTGGTCACTTGCTATCCTGTAAGGGTGAGAAGAAGAAATTTTCTTTAATTGACCATTGCTACTGGTCACGACGAATCCTGTTGTTACGCCACAGGTAGTAGTGGAGTGGGTGTCCTGGGACACTCATCGGACTTCTGGAGTAGATGGATCCCCGGCATCACCGTCAGAGGTCCTTGGGATAATGACAGGTGTCAGTGGGCCCAACTACTTAGGAGATTCTGCCACACGGATGTATTTATAGGTTGAGCCGAGTGAGGGCATTTCAGACTTATCTCTCTACCGCATCTATAAAATTCGAGGTTGTTCAAATGGATATGGTAACTATTTGCATGACAATCAAGGGATTGTGTAGGTGATTTGATGGCAAGTTATCATGATCTTGAGGATATTTCGCTGTGCACAATATTTTAATCAACCATCGGCAGCGTATCTTGATATCAAGTTTTTGCCGATGGGCGGTTTTCCCTATGACTTGGCATCGATTGAGGTAGAGGTGGTTGAGAGAAGTGTGATCTTTACTGAGATATGAAAATCAAGGTTGGGTTTGTTTAGATTTGGTAACAAATTTTTGTCAAGAAGAAGATAATTATGTAAAGACAATCATTATCTGGAGAGAATTTCGGAGCATTAATGATTTTATACTCAGAAATTAGGGGGCATGTGTTGACACCATTTTTGGAATGGGTCAAGATAATTAAGACAGACCGATCAGCAATAGAAAGGTTATTGTATTACAGCAGAAGGATGCCGATGAAGATGAACCGATAAAGATGGTGCCGATGATAGGAGATGATCGGTAGAAAGATTCTGCTGATTCAGGTTCGGTATAAGGTCGAAAGTGGTGTTTGCTGGATTGTTGCCGATAAGACTTATGGTTACCGATGCCGATGGAGGAGGACGTGAAGACTACTGCTGGAAGGGTGTATATGTGCCGATGGGGCAGGAGCCGATGAAGACTTTATCGTTGTTGGCGCTTCTTAGCGACAGAAGAGAAATCCGCAAGCGCATGGAAGTACCGTTGTAGCACTTCACCTGGAAGTATTTAGGGTTTCATATTTATCCACAGGGAATGGCAAAACGTCACATAGACTCTAAACTAATCACCCTAGAAGATAGAAGGGAGGAGAACACGGCTGAGAGGATACACTAAAGTGATGAACCACTAAGTGGAAAGACCTTCCCACTACTTGCTTGCTTCAGGCCCATTGAGAGTCCTAGGTAACTAGGTGATCCCAGTATGAGCACTACGCTACGACTGATCATGGGGGATTACTATGGATGTCAGATGCTGTCACTACACTAACACCTACCACTCTGCCCAAAAGCCGTACCACATACGAAGGTAGCCCACAACTTAGACACCATGTCTACGAAGGTGACTACTGCTCTAGCGTTGCGTAGGATTATCCGTCTCTATCAGGAGTCCTCTTACTAGAGCACCCGTTCTAAGAACGAGCGACGATCCCACAAGCAAATATCTTTATGAAAGTAATTCACTTAATGAATCAAAACTGAAATGTAACACAAACCTCTTACTTCAAGTAGTAAGAACGAATGTAGAGGTTCAAGAAGGAGCTAGAGCCGATAGGTCCGACACTTGGTCCACCGTAGAGTAGAACTTGCTTCGACCCCGCTTCTACACTTCAACTCTTGCCTCTCTCTCTAGCCTAAGTCTAGAATAGCTGGAGCTAAACTAATAAAGCACCACTCCTATTTTCTTCTATCTTCATATATTTAAATGGAGGAGAGGGGGTCTCAATTTATAGCTCCATAAGATGGTTCGGGGCGATCTAAATTTGGTTGTAGGTGAAACCGTCCTATGCATGCCACCATGAAACCGCTTGAAAATGGTGGGACCGAGTTGCCGCCACGGGGGGTGCGCCCGCACCAGGGTGCGACCGCACCACTGGTGGGCCCCCTGGCCACCGCCTTCGCGTGGTCGGTTTGTCTCTGGGCCCTGATTCTTCTTGTGGTTATGGATGGATCCAGTTTGGTGTTTTGGTGGGCTTTTCCATTTAATCTTGATTTGCGCCTTTTCTGAAAATGCTTTCTTGAAGTGCGCTTTCTCGTGTCTTTTGCGCCTTTCCACGTGTCATACCTGAAATTGATATTTACAACAAAGCTTGTGGAAAGGTTAGATAAAAGCCCTATCATCTATTTATTTTATTTATAAAAATTATGTTTATAACTATAAGACAAGAAGTGCCAACAAACTCCCCCACACTTGGTCCTTTGCTCGTCCTCGAGTAAAGTGCTATGGACTAAATGGGTTCATCATCCTTGTCAAAGAAATCTGCATACAAGTTTTTTCAAGCTTCACCCGGATTTATGAACTTCAAAGTGTCTACCAAATCATCTTGGGTAAGTGAAAGATGGAACAGCTTGAATTCAAATCTACTTGCACAGTCCCTACGCAGAAACTTATGGTTTTGCAAATTTTTGAAAAGAAAGATAGAGTATGTTCCTTGAATGACTCTTCTCAAATCGCTCAAATTTTGTAAGTGGTTCCTCACCAAGGCATAAGCATTTGATGCCTTCTCCTTGATCATCCTACCTCTAAAGGCTTATCTGGAGTTTTGGGTAGGTATGGTAATAGTGGAATCATACTTACCCAGCATATATTGTCGTGTCAAACCCAGGACCATACTGGAGGGAGTGCGCCATACCCTTAGATCAGAATGTGCATGTGTGTGGGATTTTTGGTGGAAGTCCTAATTCTAAATATTCTGGGTCACTCCTTGCAACATGAATCTCTTTTATTTGAATGATATGAGGAACTGAGAAGGAAATAGGTGATAATTTTTTTTTGAACGGGTATGGATTTGCCCCGTTTGCCTTTTGGCTTGTCATATATTTTTTTCTTCTTTTTTTCGAATAGCCCATTCCTTTATTGCTGATGAAAGAACACGTGGAAGAGAGCTTCATAGTAATGAATGAAAGGAATGTAACTGGATGCGCAATTCTCAGGTTGAGATATTGGCATTTTTATTTGGTGGATATATGGGCGCAACTCTAGTGTAAGAGTTGGCGTATTTTTGGGTGGATGGAAAAAAAATGTTGTACGCAACTTCTCAGTGTGAGAGATGGCTTTATTTGGTGGGTGCAAGTGAATTCCGATCTTGGAGGCATGAAACATCTCTCGACAGCGGTCCAAAAATTTGACCAAACTCAACACAGAGTAAGCAGCATATGTAGAAGGTTCATCATAAAGAGATATATTTGGCCATTGGTAGGTAAAAGCTTAATCATTCACGGAATTTGCTATATGAATTTTTAACTTTGTAAAATAAAAAACCAAGTACTTTGCAAAGACTAGCAAGCATCATATCATCCTACTGTATCACATCCGTCAATTACTTAGATAAAATGGGGTCCCTAACAAAGTGTTCATAAATTCACAGGAATTTTAGCGAGAAATAAAAGGGATGCAAAACATTTTGAACAAAGGAGACAAGTTGATGGAGAATGAAGGTACAATATTTAAACTTTTATTTATAAAACTTTTTTTTTAAATTTAAATGAGGGGAGCGTTTATACAAACTGAGTTTTCATGATGATGTGCTTCTCCCCCACACTTGTTTTCTTTCCTGTCTTTGATTAGTCACAGAAAAATATATACATTCCAAAAAACAAGTGCTCAAAAGAAAAGATATTTTCATTGATAACTTAAATAGGCACAATCACATCAAAAGGGAAAATGGTTGAAAAAGGGAAAGCGTGCCTATTTTATTTGTAGGGGGTTCTTACAAACTTTTAAGAACATCTCCACCCCTACTGCCTTAGAGATCCTATGCAGCTGACCGCCATAGCCACAGCGCATCTCATCTAATTCGTCCTTAAGTCCTTTGACACTAAGACGAGCCTTGTCTATGTGATCATGAGCTCTCTCTGCACTAGTGTGGGTGCTCCTATTGCTTGCACAGAGTGGGGTGATGGTTGGCCCTTTGGGAAGCTGCTCAACCTCACTATCGCTAAAGAAACCTTTAGGATATCCCCTGATGACAGTCCTAATGAACTTGTGTTTAGCGCCTAACGTTTCTGCTGAGGGCGCGGCTTTGCTAGCCGAAGCTTCGTCCTTACGAAAAAGTCCCTTCGCATACTCTCCATCAGGTTTGTGTATCCCTCTAATTAAATATGAGCGATTATCATAAACGGGAGACGACAGAGATGGCTCTTCACAAGACGAAGGCATGACAGTAGCTCCCTTGCTAAGTCCACCACCACCAATAGTCTTCTTCTTCTGTCCTAGTGTGCTGGTGGTTGGATGAACAATAGTGGGCTACTTCTTCTGGGCGCCATCCTTGATGATGCTGGAGCGGGCAGTCGACTTCAGGCTTGGGCTAAAGTCCTAGCTTGGTGGGAGAAAGGCTATCGGTGCCTCGACTGCCGCCCGTGCTTCTTCCTCCACAAAGGAACTCTCTCTAAAGTGGACGGTGCGTAGGTTTGCGAAGGAGCCAGGGGCTTGGATCAGGGAGAGGGCGTAGCTAAACATTCTTGCCTTGGATCTTGGGAGAGCTTAGCACACATGGTGAGAGGGAGAAGAGGAAGGTTTGGTGTGAAGAATTGAGAGGCCTAGGGGCTGGTTATGTAGGTTCTTCCGCGCACCTAAATAAGGAATCAAACTTGATCGTAGGCGGTAACACGATACTGGAGGGATCAGAGGGAGATACGAAAAAGATTGGGGCTGATTGGCTGGGCCAGGGGTGCGGCCGCACCCAGGTGCGCCCGAACCCCCAGGGCGACCAGTCGGCCTCCGTTTTTTTGGCAGCTCGCGTTATTTGTTTCCCTAATCGTGATCCCACTTACGATCAATGTTGATTCACAGTGTATTGGCGAAATGGTAAAGAGAATAATTTTTGAGTTTCGAACAAAACTTTCTAAAACTCAAGAGATTGCACTATGATGCATTTATGATGAGAAGATGCTATGATCAAAACAGATTTTAAACAAGATATACAAGATCACAGGGGCATTTTGGGTAAAACATAAATGCATAGATCAAGAGGCTTTATTTAAAGTAAAATAAATACAACAACAAAATATATATTATATTATTTTTTAACACATTCCTTTGGTGTATTCTTTAAAAGAAACTAAATTTATTTCATCAAAGGAATGGGGTTCTGGTTCGAGAAATACCTTGAGACGTTGGCCATTTACCTTATGGATGTTGCCACCGTCATCCTTTATTGTGACATCTCCCTGTGGCGCCACCTTGATCACTATGTAACGTCCATCCCATTTGCTCCTGAGCTTCCTTTCCCAAACAATTTGACTCTCGAGTTGAAGAGCAGGACTTTGTCGCCGATCTTGAATTCTTTATATAAGATCTTTTTATTGTGCCATTTTTTTGTTCTTTCTTTGTGGAGCTTGGCACTGTGATAGGCTTTTTTCTCGCCATTCTTCTAATTCTGCGACTTGTCTTTGCCTGTTTCTTCCAGCGGCCTTGATGTCCATATTCCAAGTCTTGATTGCCCAGTGAGCTTTATGTTCAAGCTCAACAGGCAAATGATAGCTTTTGCCATAGACCAACTGATAAGGTGACATCCCGATGGGAGATTTGTAAGCTATCCTGTATGCCCAGAGTGCATTAGGGAGCTTATCTTTCTAGCCCATTCCCATTTCGTTCACCGTTTTCTAGAGTATGTTCTTGGTCTGCTTATTGGAAGTTTTGGCCTGCCCGCTGGTTTGGGGATGATAAGGAGTAGCAACATTGTGACGGGTGCCCAAATCTCGCAAAAATGGTCTGAAGGCTTTATCAATGAAGTGCGACCCTCCGTCACTTATCACCATTCTAGTTGTCCCAAAACGAGGAAAGATGATGTCGTGAAACATCTTTCTTGCATGCTTGGCATCTGCTGCTCGACACGGTAATGCTTCTACCCATTTTGATACGTAGTCAACTGCTACAAGGATGTGCTCGCAGTCGCCTGATTTCTTGAATGGCCCCATAAAGTCAATTCCCCATACGTCAAAATTTTTGACTTGGAGACTGAAGTGTAGTGGCATGGCGTTGCGTGCACCGATGTTGCCTTGTAGCTGGCACTGATGGCATCTGTGGACGAACATCTTTGTGTCTTGATACATTGTAGGCCAGTAGAAGCCGCACATCCAGATTTTGGACTGTGTGCGAAATACTCCATAGTGACCTCTGTATGGTGAAGCGTGACACTTCTTGATGATTTGTGCACCCTCTGAGGTGGGCACACATCTTCGTAGCAGTCCGTCAGCACAGACCCGATATAGGTAGGGGTCGTCCCATAGGTGGCGTCGACTTTCATATTCAAGCTTCTTCTTTGATTCGCATGGGGGTACGTACCCGGAAACCATAAAGTTAATAATATTTGCATACCATGGGTTCGGGTCGTTGATCATCAGGAGCATGTCGTCGCGTAGGAAGTCATTAATCTCCTATTCTTGCATGTTAGTGACTTGCATACACGAAAGATGATATGCAACAATATTTTCTACTCCTTTCTTATCTTTTATCTCAATATCACCAATAAGATCCATTGGAGTAGGCGAGGTTTAGCATCCTTTTTGGTGAGCAAATATTTGAGAGCAGCATGATCCATACAAACAATTATCTTTGCTCCCACCAAATAGGATCTAAACTTATCGATAGCAAAGACTATAGCGAGGAACTCTTTTTCAGTAGTGGCGTAGTGAAGCTGAGGTCCTGTCAAAGTCTTGCTAGCGTAAGCGATCGCGTGTTGCTTTTTGTCCTTGGTTTGGCCGAGGACTGCCCCAATAGCAAAATCACTGGCATCACACATGTTCTTAGAGGGTAGCGACCAATCTGGAGGTTGGATAATGGGCGCTGAGATGAGTGCCTTCTTTATGGTTTCGAAAGATCTTAAGCACTCATCTGTGAACTCAAAGGGAATGTCTTTTGCTAAAAGGGCTGTCAGTGGCCGGGTGATTTGTGAAAAATCTTTGATAAATCGTCTATAAAACCCGGCGTGGCCTAGAAAACTGCGAATTCCCTTGACGTTCATAGGGGGAGGTAGTTGTTCTATGACTTCTATTTTTTGCTTTATCTACCTCGATTCCCCATTCAGACACTAAGTGTCCCAAAACAATGCCTTCTCGGTCCATAAAGTGGCATTTTTCCCAATTAAGTACCAGGTCCTTCTCTTGGCATCTTTGCAAAACAATGTCCAAATTTTCAGGGCAATGATCGAAAGTTTTTCCATAGACCGAAAAGTCGTCCATGAAATCTTCGATGATCTCCTCAATCATTTCAGAGAAAATGGACATCATGCATCTTTGGAAGGAGGTGGGTGCATTGCACAACCCGAACGACATTCTTCTGTATGCATACGTTCCATATGGGCATGTGAACGTAGTTCTGCTTTGATCATCGGGATGGATGGGAATTTGGTGATAACCAGAATACCCATCAAGGAAATAGAAATAGGAGGGTTTCGCCAATCATTCCAACATCTCATCGATGAAGGGCAATGGGAAATGATCCTTTTTCGTTGCCGCATTAAGTTTTCTGTAATCAATACATATTCTCCATCCTGTGACGGTACGCTGAGGGATAAGCTCATTCTTAGCGTTCTTAACTACCGTCATTCCTCCTTTTTTTGGAACCACTTGGACGGGACTAACCCAATCGCTATGTGGTACGGGATAAATAATCCCGGCATGAAAAAGTTTGAGGACTTCCTTTTTCACGACTTCCCTCATCGCATTATTGAGCCTGCGCTGTGGTTCACGTGTGGGTGTGCTTGCCGGGTCGATAGGTATACGATGGGTACAGAGTGTTGGGCTAACCCCCTTGATGTGTTGCATGGAATACCCAAAGACCGACCTACGCTTTTCTAAAATGGCGATCAGTCGAGAGGTTTCGTCTTCAAAAAGCTTATTACTAATGATGACGGGCGTGTTTTTGTCACCGTGAAGAAAAGCATATCTTAATCCTTCGGGTAGGGTTTTTAGCTCAACTGGAGGTGGACTCGGCACTTCCTCCTTAGGAAGTTTGAGGATTTCTCCTATGTCGTCCTCTTCTTCTATAAAGAAGTTAGAGTCATTTTCTAAGGACATCTCAGGAGTTTCGAATGGCATTACCGACATAACCTCGTCGGGCATAGAAGAACAGGGAGGTTCTGCTATCGAGTTTCTAGCTTGAGAGAATGGGATCGAAAATTTATTCCTCCCTATCTTTACATCTAATTCCCCTGTGTTGGAGGCATCGTAAAAGAATGTCTCCAGGGGGTGCCCGATCAGCACATCGAAGCCTATACCGTCAAAGATATGAAAATCTAGAGTCAAGTCGACATCTTCGTGCTGAATGTTCACGTTGTAAACCACTCCTTGTCCCTTTTTAATGGACCGTGGTCCATGTCTGAAAGACAAGTTGGTTGGAGCTAAAGTCTTATCACCAAGATGGGTGAGTGCAAAGCCTGAGGAGACTATGTTTGCTCCTACCGTGGGATTATGCAATGTCTCTGCCCAATCATCCTGGATCTTGTAGTGAATGGTTCGTGAAGGTGAGCAAATCTGAATTACTTTAGACGGAGACTCTCTTTCATTCGTCCATTCATTGCTCATGATCGCTGTCAAGTCCTTAACGGATTCTTTAAGGGAATCACGATCAGGTTCTGGAGTGACACGAACATGATTGATCTTCTTTTTATTATACTTTGAATAATTACCGAAATTGTCAATGAAATCATCATCGAAGCATGGAAGGGCATATGGTAGAGGGTTCTCTCTTAGCTCATCTGGTTCGGGTGAGGATGTCTCAGGTTGTTCATTTGTTTCGGCCTCAGCCGAAGAGACTTCCTCAAAACACGGCTCTAGTTGTACGTGGAGGGGTTCTAAGGGGGAGTATTCTCTAGAATGCGATCTAGCAGAGCTTCTCCTGTAACAGAACCGACCAAATTATAAGAGATTAAGCCTAATAGTGACCACTTGCATAGTCGAACCATCACGCTTAAGCCCATATAATCCCTGTAGTCCGTGAAATCTCGAAGGATTTCAAACCACACATTGCATAACAGCCAAGATCGTAATAAGTTTAGCGGTCGCCATCCACAAGTACATCCCGATTACAACATTCAAGAAATACATCGGAGTTCTTAAAGTTATTACAAACCAGGTTCTTCAAGTAGCGGAAGCTTCATAGTTCGAAAATACAACACACACGATAAGTCTGATACAGTGCCATAGTTCGGTCATTCCCACAAAAGCAAAAGAAGAGACGGAGTGACCATCGCCCTTGGTCTAGTCATCACCCATGGCTGGGTACAGACAGAGGATGCAATAACCATAGTACATTTGACCATCTGCAAAATAACATGGGAGTAGAACCCTGAGTACGAGAAGGTACTCAGCTAGACTTACCCGTCATAAACTTAAAATAAAGACTCATCAAGGATCATGAAGGCTATATAGTGGGGTAGCTGACAACCATTTTGCAAAAACCGGAATATTATACTATCATAACCTACATAAGTTTTTCTTCTTTTAATTTGCCCAAGTTGAAAGTATCATTACTTATCATCTAGGTTTGCACCTGCACTATTGCAAGCAAATATAAGACTATGATAGTACCTCATCATAGCATTTCTTAAAACCATTCGTCATTATAACCCAAGTATTCCATAGTCCTTACTACGAGGACAGGGCTCATGTCAAGTGCTCACTATCCAGGAGCGATGGCGATTCGAATCGATTTCTAACCAGCTGGCGAAATTATTCCCCACACAAACCACACTCACTGATCAAGTGAGCTACAGGTCACCGTGTTGCACTATCCAGGACCAATTCGCGGGTTCGACAGGCACCGCCCGTACCCGAGGACCGTTCCGGCGACCGAGGTATCCAAGGTATACCAAGGTTGCACGCCGCGCCCTCGTCGTTCTCCTCAACCATCACCAATACAGCGCGTACATCGGGCCGATTCCCGTCCCGGATAGTGCTCAGGCTTCGCGGTCGGAACGACTTATCCTTCCAGCTAAATGTGGGGCATGCGTTCAACATGACAAGAGGGCCGTCAACGATCGGTCCTTAATCGACATAGGCAGGGGCACTATGGTCAACCCACCATAAGACCCTGCCCGGTCTCCAAATTCATTCCACACTTGGTCATTCTTTTCCCCGAGCAACCAATGCTTAATCAAGCAGGTATCCACCTATATCTCGCAGGTGACAGGAAATCACCCGACTTCTACCGGACTAAGCAAGCTAAGCACACACTCCGTGCCTATCTACATAGGACAAGGTAGGTAAACGAGTAGGGATAACAAGGAGTACATATGCATCAACGGTATCAATCAATTCCTATCACTTAGATTCAATATAGTAGAACAAGTATAGTGCTTGTATAAGTTAGCGAGAATAGGGAGACTTAGAATGCTCCGGGGCTTGCCTTTCTCAAAGGTCCTGGGTCGGTGATCCGGACACTCCTGCAGTTCCTCTCCGGGTTCCTGTGCTTCCGGAGGTTCCTGCTCCTGAATCTCCTCGGGTTCCTCGGGTTCCACTTCATTCTCCTGCGAGCCTGTATGATGCATGGGTGCTCATGAGTGGAATGCAAGGTGCCCGAGTGGACGCTTGTATGAGAAAGTACCCAAGAGTCATGACATGATGCATAGGTGATGCTCTTGGTCATGCTTATTACAAGGTAGTCAACATCATCCAAGAATAAACAAATGAATCAAACATCTATTGCATTCTCTTCTACAATTATTTTTTAAATGCAACCAGCAACCCACATGATGCTTCAAAGATACACCAAACCCAACTTATTCCATTCAACCTACATACACAACCATTCAAAATTTTCTTTATTCATTTCTAGGCCCATTAAAATTCACATGCAATTCTGTTCATCAATAAATTTGACAAAAATTACAGGAGACTACTAGCTAATCATAAAGTCTACTGTAAATTTTTCATAATTTTTGGTTAATCATTTTGAGCCACAAAAATCACAAGATTAATTAATAAAGTAAGTATAATTACTTCACTGTGATATAAATGTCAAACAACAGATTTCATATTTTTACCATTCACCTAGTATCATATGAAATACCCACAAAATTTTCCAGATTTATTGCATGACCCAATTAATTATTAAAAATCATAAACCACAGCCATGCAAGCATTTAAATTACCATAATTTCATTTATACACCAAATAATATGTGACAATAGTTTCTCAGTGATTAAACACACATGCAGAGCCAACAAAACAAATTTTACATTTTTCAAAGCCCTATTTTATTTACTATGCATTTTCCAAGTTTAACAAAAATATGGATTAAATATGTTTACACAGAAAAGTTACTTAAACATGACATGCAAACATACTAGGCCATAGATCTAGAAATAAGGGACACACTAAAATTTATCTTGCAATTTTTTGGAGCTATGTTCCTCAAGATATGGATTTTTGAATGCATAACTCATTTTATGGAAATTATTTTACAATTCAAATTCACCCCGACCGGCTAGGTGCACCCGGTGCAGTGCACCCGTGGTCGCTGACGAGCGGACCCGCCTGCCAGCCGGGCCCACTGGTCAGGACGCAGAGGGGAGAGGATCCCCGACGACGGCTCGCCGCCGGCGATGCCTCCCGGCCGGAACCGACGGCACCAACGCGTTCGCCTCCCTCTTGCGACTCGATCCCACCCCTTTACTCGCCCTGAAGTCCCGCACAGCGAGCTAGCCACCGGCAATGGCGGACCGGCGGCGCTGCCGCAGCGGTGCCGACCACCACGCCCTGGTAGAGTGCTCGAGTGCGGCTTCTCGCGACTCAGGGAGCCACAGCGACCACAATGCGTGCGCTAGCGAGGCAAGAGAAGGTCGGGAGGGGGAAAGCCAACGATGCCGACGTCGCGGAGAGCTCCGGCGAGGCCGCGGACTCTCCGGCGAGCGATTCGGCCCTCTAGAACCGCTTACCTGCGCGAAGAAGCTACGTTCGAGCACGCGAAGACGAATGCGGAGCTCGGAGAGGTGGAAGGAGGCACTGAGAGGCGACGGAGTGCCGGGAACAAGGCGAGCGGAGCTCGGAGAGCTCCAATGGCGAGCGTCGGCACGGTGCGCGCGGAGAGGAGGCAGGAGAGCGCGAGAGAGAGCGAGGGGACGCGCACCGGGTAGAGGAGAGAATGGCGAGGGAGGTGGCGATGTCCGCAGCGAAGGGGGGGGGGGTCGTGGCGCCGGCGAGCAGCGCATGCCGTCCACGCGGCGCAGTCGGCCTGACGCGGTCGGGCGCGCGCGGCGCGGCCGTGTCCGAGCGCGCGCGGGGGAGGGGGTGGACGCGGCGCGGCAGGCCTGGGCTGGCTTCGCTGGCTGGGCCGGTTGGTTGGCGCCGGCCCGCCAGTGAACAGCCCCCCCTTTCCTTTTTCTTTGAAATTCTTTTCCCAAATCCTTTCTAAATTCATTTGGACCAGCTAAAAAGCATTTTCACCTCTTGCTTCCAAAAGCAAAGTTGTCCCAAAATAAAAACCCTACAACTTTGCTTTAATAAGCAAGACCAAATTCCCAATAGAATTTGAACTACAAATTAAAACTTAGTTCTAGGTTTTTAAATAAATCCAATTTGGAAATTTTGTATAAATTCCATTTCTCAATTTCTATAGCTCCAAAAAATTGCACAAAAATATTCTTAATTCTTCTTACACATAAATCAACCTAGTTTGAATATTTCACAATTTTAGAAGCAAGCATCATATTTTTAACATATTTAAAACACATGAAATGATGCACATAAAATCATATTCTTAAAAGGATGACATGCTCATGATGCTTATGATTGACTTTGATAAGACTAAGTGCATGCTTAACACCTAGGGTGTTACATCTCCCTCCTCTACAGATTTGTGTGTGAATGATCCTCCCACGGACATGTCAAGCATTAGGGCAAATTCCTTGTTAAGCCCTAACCAAAAGTGCTGTAATAGCACATGGTTGGGGATAGACAAGTCTGGGCCAGATTTGGTCAAAGTTGTGAATCTGTCACAAGCTGCTCCTAGGGATTCCTTCTCTTCTTGTCGGAAGTTGAGAATCTCTTGACGTAGGGCAGAAATTCGGGATAAGGGGTAGAATGCTAGGCAGAATTTGTTTCACAATTCTTCCTAATCGCCAGCTACCTTCCCTACGTTCTGGGCATACCATTGCCTTGCCCCCTTATTAAGAGACAAGGTAAACAATTTCTAGTACATTGTCTCGGGTGACATGCCAGCAATGGTGAGGCATGCACAAAGCTGCTCAAATTCCCTCAAGTGGTGATATGGGTTTTCGTAATCTAAGCCTGAGAAGGATTGTTCCCGAACCATGGCTATAAAAGTCGGCCGAAGTTCGTAACTCGAAGCTGTGATGGGCTTCGCGGATTGTGGAGGTGTGGCGAACTCGGCCTTGGGAGCATACATATTGGAGATGGTAGGTTGGTCCATGGAACAAAGTAAGAAAAGAAAGGTAAAAAAAGATACACAGGCAACTAAGTTCAGAGACTAAGACGACAACTTCCCCGGCAACGGCGCTAGAAATGCTTGTTGGCGCTTCTTAGTGACAGCAGAGAAATCCACAAGCGCACGGAAGTACCTTTGTAGCACTTCACCAGGAAGTATTCAGGGTATTGTATTTATCCACAGGGAACGGTAAAACGTCACTTAGACTCTAAACTAATCACCCTTAAAGATAGAAGGGTGGAGAACACGTCTGAGAGGATACACTAAAGTGATGAACCACTAAGTGGAAAGACCTTCCCACTAGTTGCTTGCTTCAGGCCCACTAAGAGTCCAAGGTAACTAGGCGATCCCAATATCAGCACTACGCTACGACTGATCATGGGGGATTACTACGGATGCCACATGCTGTCAATACACTGATACCTACCCCTATACCCGAAAGTCGTACCACATATGAAGGTAGCCCACAACATATATGTAACACTCCTTGTGTTAGCTTGCATGTTAACCATGAGCATTTCATCAACATAAGCATCATCATGATCACTCATGAGCATCATACCATGATCACATGCCATTTACTATATGCACTATATGATTATATTGCTTGTGTGAGTTGTTTGAGTGACCTTAGTGGCTGACTAATGCTTACAAATGTTCATTGTCTTCCAAAATACCTCAATCATGTTTAGAATATCATTTGGAGCAAAGTTCATGTTGAAGGTTTTGGCCAAAAATGCCCCTAAGTCATGGTTAACCCTGAATGACCTTTTTGACCCCCTAGACCTCTTTTCAAAGATGTTTTATGAAAGTAATGTTAGAGACCCTGCATGTCTTTGACACCTGAAACAAAGTTGTAGAGAATTTCATAAGCTACAAAAGTTATGTTGATGACTTTTTATGAAAAAGCTTAGAACACATCCAAAATTCACTCACAAGCCAAAAATCAGGGCTGATTTCACACAGCCAAATTTGGCTAAGTCTGGAATCACACAGTTTCGACATAGGGTGATTGGGAGCCTTGTAGATTGAAATCCAGACCGAGTTAGGCTTCGATCTTGTAATCAAAGTTGTAGAACTCGTGTAGCTCTGTCCAGAGGATCAAACCCCAGCCAAAACCATCGATTGAGCTGAGAGTAAAACGTTGTTGAAGATCGGGTTTCAGTCACTGCAATCGGCCGATTCAGAAAAACGATTCAGTTGGACAGTCGCCGTCCGCCGCCGCGTGTCCGGCCAGGTGTCGGCCGTACGCCATTGACGACCCCGCCTGTCAGCTCCCACGGCGTCTCCAAGTCACCACGCACCGAGTGGACGCCTCAGACGCGCCCTCCACTCGCTCAACGCTGCTCATTTCGCTCCGCCGTCGCCTCGGTGAGCTCCGCCGCGTTTCGGCGAGCTCCTCCGGCCGTTCCACCGCATCTCCGGCCAAGCCAGTCCGCCCAGAGCTCCGCCTCGACGTCCTCTACCTCGACGTCCACTCCATTCCCTTAGCCGAGCACCGGTGAGGTCGCATTTCCAACTCCGCCGCGAGCTCCACCTCGCCGGAGTTCACAGAGATCACCGGCAACGTGGCCAGACCTCTCTGGTTCACCTCTGGCCGTGATTCTTCTTCCTATAGCTTGGCCATGAGTCGTTCTTGCTCGTCCGCAAGCTCTACCGCGTCGCCATTGCCTAGATCCGCCGGCGTAACGCCGCGAAGCGCCGCCGCTCCGCCATTTCCGACGGCGAGCATCTTAGGGTCCAGTAGAGCGCGGGTAAAGTAGGTCAATAGAGTCGCCTTGATGAGAGGAACACGTAGGTGCCCTTGGATCCAGCGGAAACCTCGTCGTCGTTGAGCTTTGCCGGCGGCGAGCTTCTCCCCTGTCACTGTCTCACTGACGCGCGGGTCTCGGGTGTCAGCCTCTCTCTCACACCCCTCTGGTTCAATGTTTTTGCAGAGCCAATGCTGTTTTTGTAAAATTCATATCTCTAGGTTTAGAGATCCAAACGAAGTGATTCCAATTTTGCAAGGTTCCATTAGGAGTCTAGTTTTTAATAAAAATATAAAACATACCATGTTTTTGCAGAAATAAATAGATATAAATTAATCTTGGATTTTTAGTGGGTAATTATATCTTGAAATCTATTGATCTGCTGGCCATGCAAACTTAGGGTGTTGTTACTTATGTTATGAATAGGCTCTGACAAATTTATCATGATTTGTGGAAGCCTGGTTGAGGAGTTAAAAATAATTCTTGCTTAAATAGGAGTTTCTTGTGATATTTTTAATAAATAAGTTATAGCTTCTTTTGTGGTGAAGCTTGCTGAGTGTTGTACTTATTTGTAGACAAAGCTAGGAAAAATCTGAAATCTGTTGTTTGACACTTTTTGATGAGGTTTCACATTTATGCCTTGCATGCCTATACTAGCTTGTTATTTTTATTCCTCACAATATGTATGTGCAAGTGTTCTGAAAAATTTACAGTAATCTTATGTTAGCATAAGTAGCTTGCTGTAATTTTCTTAGGATTTTTGGAACACATGGAATGCATGTTTATTAAATCACCTTAATACTTAAATAAATGGAAAAGGTGATGATAGAAATGAGTTTAGACCCTGCCATGATGTTTTCTGGAGTTTTTTAGACATCTTCTATCTACTGGTGCATTTGAATGGACCCTTTGATGTATTCTTGTTATGTGCAAAATATTATTTTTGCTATTTATGCCTTTCCTAAAACATTTCTGTACAGCTGATAACAAATGCTTATGAACTATTTGAAGATGATGTTTTCTGGGAAACTTGTCTACAACAAACTTGCACCTAACTTACTGATCTACTTCGTGTCCAAATTGCATGACATTTCGTTGAGTAGTTTGAAAGTTATGCATGTTGAAATTAGCTGCTGCAAAGTGCTTGCTCTCTGGATTTTCCAGAGCAGCCAGCCAACTTTGTAGGTTTTAACATATTTCGGTTGGGAATCTGGCTAGGATGTCTAAAAGTGAATTGTAGACAATTTGTTAAGCTTTCCAGAAAGTATTTACTTACTTGGTTTAGCCAGCTGATGCTTAAGTTATAGCTGAATCTTGTGACAGGTTAGTCTGTATATTAAACCAGTGACTGAGTAGGAGTAGCTAGGATTTGTTTAACTTGTCTAGTTAGCCTCCCTACCAGAGAAGAAGTATGCATTTACTTGTTATTCTATGATTCACTTAATCTTAGGAGTTATGCTCATGTTATACCTTGTTTATGTCCCTTTGGCTCTTCATCATGACATCATGCATCATATGTGCATTCTCTATATTCATCTCCTTGTCATGCATCCATAGGTGTACCCAAGGGCGTGACAGTGTTGGAGTTCGAGCTGCCGGAGTCGGAAGGACAGCAAGGGGAGCTACCTCAAGGAGTTGAGGAGGAGGAGGACTTGCCGGAGTGCCCTGACCACCGTCCCTCTACTTACGTCGAAGGCAAGCCCCAAAGCATTATAAGCCTCCTACTAATTTATTATTCGTGTTCAGCTATCAATTGACTATGGTTATATATTGTTGCATTAAGTGGTAGGCGTTGATATGACACCCTTGCTGCATAATGACTACCTTGTCCACCTCATACCGCACCAAAGTAGGTCCAGGATCGAATCAATGCTTAGCCATGCTTAGCTCGGTAGAAGCCGGGTGATTTCCTATCACCTGCGAGAGTTAGGTGGATGATGATCACGGTTGGCTATATTTGCTATCGTGGAAATAACCATGTATTAACAATGAACTTGAGACTGGGCGGGATGATGTTAGTGCAGCAACAAGGCATGGAGGTCTTGGGTGTGAATCTATCCCCGTCTGTGTCGTTTAAGGACCGAATCGCTATACGTCCCCGTGTCATGTTGAACGCATGCCTATCACTTAGTTGGCCGGATAAGTCATTCCGACCGTGAAGCCTACGAGTGCAACTCAGGCTGGATACCCCGTTCTGTATGAGTGCGCACCCCGGTTGGTAGTAAGGATGTGCGGGGAGTCAATGGCGTAAGCCCAGGTGTCAGGTTAGAGTCCTGCCCTGGCAGATTGGCGGTCCCTAGGGGTGCGGCGCTGGCCGGACCCGCGACTTGGTCCGGAGTTGTGCTAAAGGTGATCTGAGCTGCCGTCATGAAGTATGCTTGGGTGAGTGTTAGGAATACCCCTCCAGCTGGATAGGAATCGATTCGAATCGCCGTCTCTCCCGGATAGTGAGAACTTGACTTGGGCAGCGGCAACGTAGAATTCACTAAACAAACTTAATGGTTATGATGAGAATGATGATAGCTATGTGAAAATGTGGATATGGTTATTATTGTAATGATTAAATACACAAGTGTATGCTTAGAACAGGTGCTAATCTAGTGGATAGTTGCTAAGTAATGAACTTGCTGCTGAAATATGATAAATGAGTTACTTACAACAAAGGCTTTTATGCAAAAGGTGAGTCAAACCAGTCCACAAAGATCAGCCTTGCATACTCCTTGGTGTCACTTTATTTTTGATTTATGACGGGTAAGTCTAGCTGAGTACATTCTCGTACTCAGGGTTTCATTTACCCCTGTTGCAGATGATGTCGTTTACCACGGCTACTGTGCTAAATGTCATCACCCGGCTGCGGATGATGAATAGATCATGGGCGTGATCACCTTCTTTATCTTCAGTTGTGCTTTTATTGGGACTTGACCATGGAACTGGCATGTATTATAAACTGAGTTGGTGTTGTTTCAAAACTACTTTGTTTCTGCTACTGCTATGGTTTGTAATAACCACTTTAAACTCTAATGTGATGTAAAACTATGTTCTGTGATGAATGTTGTAATCTGTGATGGTGATGCTTGATCATTTACGATCTTGGTTGTATGTTGGTTGAATCGAGGTCTTTTGAGATTTTGTCGGACTACCAGGTTTATATGGGTTCAAGTCCATTGGCTTGACTGCCTCCATGGTCGCTAATTCACTTGAATTCTTATAAATTGGACGGCTCTGTTACAATAGACACCACGTCTACGAAGGTGACTACTGCTCTAGCGATGCGCAGGATTATCCATCTCTATCAGGAGTCCTCTTACTAGAGCACCCGTTCTAAGAATGAGCGACGATCCCACAAGCAAATAGCTTTACAAAAGTAATTCACTTGATGAATCAAAACTGAAATGTACAACAAACCTCTTACTTCAAGTAGTAAGAACGAAAGTAGAGGTTCAAGAAGGAGCGAGAGCCAACAGGTCCGGCACTTCATCCACCCTATAGTAGAACTTGCTTCGACCCTGCTTCTACACTTCAACTCTTGCCTCTCTCTCTAGCCTAAGTCTAGAATAGCTGGAGCTAACCTAATAAAGCACCACTCCTTCTTCTATTTTCTTGTATCTTCATATATTTAAATTGAGGAGTGGGGGTCTCAATTTATATCTCCATAAAATGGTTCGGGGCGATCTAAATTTAGTAGTAGGTGAAACCGTCCTATACATGCCGCCATGCAACCGCCTGAAAAAGGTGGGACCGAGTTGCCGCCACGGGGGGTGCGCCCGCACCACTGGTGGCCCCCCCTTGCCACCGCCTTCGCGTGATTGGTTCGTCTCTGGGCCTTGATCCTTCCCGTGGTTACGGATGGATCTAGTTCGGTGTTTTGGTGGGCTTTTTCATTTAATCTTGATTTGCGCTTTTCTGAAAATGCTTTCTTGAAGTGCGATTTCTCGTGTCTTTTGCGCCTTTCCATGTGTCATACCTGAAATTGATATTTACAACAAAGCTTGTGGAAAGTTTAGATAAAAGCATTATCATCTATTTATTTTATTTATAAAAATTATGTTTATAATTATAAGATAAGAAGTGCCAACAATCATAAATAAAGCCTGTTGGGTATTTTAAACGCAAAAAGAAAAATCCACAAGCGCACGGATACCGATGTAGCCTTCACCCGGGAGTATTCCAGAGTATCGATTTTCCACAGAGAACGTGAGTGTACTAATTAAGAATCAAGATCGCCCAAGGATAACTATATAATTATTTTTGGTGGGAATAGAGGAAGTTTCCTAAGAGTTCTCTAGTTGATCTAAGAATCAAGAATTACTTCAAGATTATCTATATCGGGACATCAGAGCACTAACCACAGAAAGAGATGAGAAGGGGGCTAGGAAGGTCTGACTACGGTCCTACAAACACCGATCCGAACGAGGTGGAATACGTCGACCGTTAGGGCTGTCACTACCCTAAGGCTACCACAACAATCCACAGGATTGGGTGCAATTCTAAGTAATCGCAAGACTAAACACCACGTCTAATCTATTAATTACTACTCTAGCGTTATAAAGACTAGAGCACTTGATGCAAGCGGGAATCCAATAAATAACTTGAATGTAAATGAAAGTAATTAAAGCACTCAGGAATTATGAATTGAAGAACCTGGAGAACGATGAAGAACGAACCAGATGCTGCAAAAGTATAATGTTGAGGAAGATTCGACAGATCCGGCTCCTCCTCCGCTCTCCTCTTCTCTCTCCCTATTTTCTAGATTACAACTAGAACTAACTAGAACTAGAACTAGAGGAACTAGAACTAGAACTAGATGAACTAGAGGTAGAACTAGAAGAACTAGAGGGATCCTCTCTACTTGGATGAAGAATTGAAACCCTAGCTTTGATTCTGTAGAAGAGGTATGATCTCCAGGGGCCAGGGGGTCTGGTTTTATAGTCCCTTCAAGTGAATATGGGCTGTTGGATCAAACCGACATTGATTGAACGGTTATCCTTGATCCCTTAGGTCGGTGGAGCAATATCCCGAAAGAGAGTCCTGATTGGACTCTGGTTGAGGGCGGACGCCCAGGAAAGGAGGGCGGGCGTGCTGTCCCAGAGTCCTCTCGGCCTTCGCTTCCTTCCCGTGGCTTCTGGAGTCTTCTAGATGATAGAAAATTGCACGGCACGTTAATATCTCTTTGTACACCCGACGTGTGGGCCTTTCTTCCGTATTTCCTGATAACCCCCTGCAGAAATAGACAAACACCAAAACTCGTGGAATTCTGTCAGATAAAACCCTAAGTCTGGGTGTTGGTTCCATTTAGATCCTTTTTCATGATTAGTTGATGGTTAAATGTGAGCATTAAGGACTGTCAACAAGCTCCCCCAAGCTTAACCTTTGCTCGTCCCTGAGCAAAGATGAACTCAAGAGTTTCTACAGTGGTTTCATACCTTAAAGATACACATGCGTTCAAACAAGATCTCATCTCTGAGTTAGGGTAAACTGTTAAGATTTAAACTTTCTCATTTTACCTTCCACCATGGGGCTTGCAACCGTCACTTGTGTCTTGAGTAGTTAAAAGATAGAACGGTCTAGTCAAGCGCCATATCTCTTGTTCTTCAATTAACTATAGCTCTGCAGTTTTTGCAGATTTTCAAATAAAACTCAGAGATTCCTTGTATGACTGTCTCTAGTCTCTCTTTTGTCGTATTTCTGGATCCTTACCAAGGCAGTGATGGTATATGCCTTCTCTCAAAGTATGTGGTATTTGTGGTATAAGGCATAGTGGCATTGCCTTCTCTCTCACCCTACTCTAATAAGGTTTTGATATCTGGAGCTCATAGGTGGGAGACAGCTAATACATACTTACAAGACATTTATTGTATAGTCAAACTATGGATCCAGAAGAACAAGTCAATAAGTCAAATCAAGATGTGCATGTGTGGCGAATGAATGGTGTATGGTGATGATGGTGATAACAATGGTGAAATTCTAATTCTACTTGTGCTCTTTTGATGGGATACATACCTTCCTTACTCTTTTGAAACTTTTTGAGGAGAATGAGATGCTCTATATTTTCTTTTTTTTTCTTTTCTCTCAGGTGGGTATCTTGTACCCCTAATTCTACCGTCGGACACTTGTCCATTTTTACCTCTCGTCTCACTTTTTCTTTTCTTTCGAGGTTCCGGGCACTTGCCCCTTTTCATTTCCTCGTATTTTTCTCTTTTTTTAGAGCACTCATCTCATGAGATAATGTAGCAAGTGGTAGTAACAAGATAACTTGAGCATTTATTTCACAGGGGAAAACATAAATGTTTTTGGCTATTCTCTCCCGGATTAGGAGTAGAATATTTTTAGGTGATTCTAGAGATGGAAATGGGTGGATATATGTGGATGCGTACTTCCAGAGTAGAAGCAGCATGTATGAGGGAACGTGCAAGTGAATCTTGATTTAACCACATGACAAGCTCCAAAGGGTCTACACAGCTTGACCACACTCAATGCTCATAAGTAGTAAAGTAAATGTGTGGTTCATAGTCTAGCAAACATGTATATATGGCTGTGGTAGGAATTTAAACTCTCATCATACAGGAACTCATCATGCAACATTTTAAAGATTTTCAAAGATAAAATTCTCCAGAATTCTAGCATCTCTAGGAACAGATAAACAGCAGCTCAACCTTCCATATCGTATCCGTTAACGACTTGGACTTTAGATCAAGTACTCTCCCCACAAGTTCAGGTTTAGAGCAAATCTTAATTAATACGAGTCATGCCTAAACTTGAGAGAGATTTCAATTTTAAGAACTAGTCTTGGCAGAGCAACTATTCATCATTTCCATGTGAGAGCTTATCATGAGGGTTCATAGCAAACTTTATTTTATTTATTTAGCAAACTAAGCAAAGATATAAGCACAAAATCTTTATTTGGGTTTTTACGATTATGCATCTTTTTATTATTTGAGTAAAATATAAACGTGAGTAGAACACTTAGCTGGATAAATGGGGGTGCTCTCCCCCAAGCTGGATTTTGACGTAATTTCTTCTGATGTAGCTAGCAGGTGGCGGAGGTGTATTTAAATGTCGGCAGCACCCTGACCGTGATTAGGATGTCCTCTGTCTGCTAGTCTTCTTTGATCCTTGAATTCTGTGAAGCTCAAATAGACAACAAAGCTTTGTGGAACTAGTTAAGTGTTAGCATAAATATCTAGCCTTTATCATATTGAGCCTCCTCAATAAATGTTACTCTCTTTAGTAGGATCATAAATCTATTTTTATAATTTTATTTTTATAGGATAGGAATATATTTATTTTGTTTTTACGCCACCACTGAATGTACTTATGGGTTTTATGCCATGAGCATACTCACATGGGGCTTACTATTTTTAACATTTTTATTTTCTTTTCAAGATGATATAAACCTGATTAACTAAGCAAACTAATGAAAAGATAACTACCAAGTTTACCTCTTGGCAAGGCGTTTGGTGTGTTTAAGTCCTCCGAACGGGACTCTCCGTTTTCTCAGTCATCCTGGGATTCGCTAGATGGCGTAGTCGGTGGTTGCGGCGGCGCCTGGTCTTCGTGTATAACTATCTTCTCTCTCTACACCCGACTCGGTGCTACGGTCTCCTCAGGACAGTTTTGTTCAAGCTGTATGTCTTCAGACCTTACTACTTCTCCTTCGTAGTCTACCCATCTGTCCTTGATGATTTTGCCTTCTCTGGTTGCGGTTGCATCGTCTTCTTCTTATCCTGACCTGCTTGGAGTCTTCAACTATATAGTTAGGGTCATAAAAATAGCGGCATCCCTTCTCAGAGGAGAAGTCCATGTGGACTTTTCCGGTTCCAATGTAGATGATTGCTTTAACGGTGCGGAGGAACGGCCTCCTAAGGATGATGGGTGGATCGTACTCGTCTTCTCCCTTGTCAATAACCTTAAAATCATCTGGAGTTGAATGTATGCTGGTTGTAGGGACATGGTTCCATGCAGGAGCTGATAAGTGACTGCGGCCATTATGTTGACATCAGATCCGGTGTCGTAGAGTGTCTTCTTAAAAGAATATCCGTTGATTGTGCACTCGATGTTTGGAACACTAGGGTCGTCCTTCTTGATCAAGAAAGGTGACTTGAGTTGACGATCTTGACCTCCTTGAGTTGCAGTGACCATCTTAGCTGACTCAGTCCACATTTACTTGTTTCTGTTCCTCCTGTTGGTCCTCTTCCTTGGTTAATGTCGGGATTGCTCTGAGATTTGTGTAGTCTTGTTCTTGAAGGAAAACGTCTCCTTCCTTCCTCTTGATGTAGAAACTGATCTTGGCAGCACTAGTGTAGATGACAGCTCCCGAGGTCTTCAGGAATGGCCTCCTCAGACGCACAGGTTCCTGGGCATAATGTTGACGCTGGAGCCTAAGTCGCAGAGTGCTTCTGGGAAGTTCACCATGCCGATGGAGATCGGGATGACGGTGCATCCTGGATTGCCTCTCTTGACTGGCAGAAGGTCAGTAATTACTTCCACAGCGGGGTTACTCCAGTAGTTATGTCGTCAAGCATCTCAGGGCAATGATTGCCTTAGTGTCCAGTCTCTCCAGTGTGTTTGTGCTCATAGATCTAGGTTCTTCACTTGGTGGAGTCTGGGAGTTGTAAAAGTCCTTCATAGTTTGCTTGAAGTGTACCTGCTCATAGAGACAAGGCAGAGATCAAGTGCATGGGCCCTGTTTGTGGAAAACACCAACAGAACCAAAAGTGTATTTATTCTTCTCTATCCTTAAGCATAGTGAGCAACACAAAGTTGATGGATAATAAAATCATGAGTATAACATTTAAAACATTCGTCAGATCAAATCGCTCAACCTAATGGAAAGATAATCTATCTATATTTATGTTGTTTTTTTATAATATATATCTTCCAAAGATTGAATGTGCAACATTTTAGCTCATATGATTAGGAGTATGAGATCACAAAGGTGGAAGGATTAAACATATTGAATCGATTGGGTTGGTTAATCTAGAGTTGTAAATCATACATGTTTGTCTCTTTTATTCATGTGAACGCCAGAACCAAGGAGAAGCTTATAAAAGTGATAGTCAAGTACCTTAAGATGTTACCTTACTTGAAGAGTGATGGTACAGTATCACCTTGTGGAAGCTTTCCTTTCTTAGCAGTTGTGCATCATGTTTGAGGCACCCTCCATAGATCATCTCTTGTGAGCTATGCCTTCCTTGTGTAAATTGTTAAACTTCATGTGTCTCTCTCTTTGTCTCCAATGTGAGTGTATCTCAAGACTTCCCAGGTCGATAGTGAAAGTTTTCCTGCAGGGGTTAGTCCAACAAAATATCCAATATCTACTATAGCATACTATTGGCTCAAAGATCAACCTAGACACCATGTGTAATTTGATTTAGGAGGGCATTTTAACCAAAGCACCATGCTTAATTTAAAATCCTTTAGAAGTAAGATCATCACTCCTAAACTAAGCACCATGCTTAATTAAGAGATAAATGAAACTACTCCAAACCTAGACATATACTAAAACAAATAAAGGTAGCATGAAAGCATTTATAGAGATCTACTCAAGTGGAGATGAAGTAGTGTGATTAGTATTTAACAAATTGAGCATGTCTCAAAGGAAGGGACAACCATCATAGCAACATGGCAAAGGATGATTTTATGTAAAGTACACCCCCAAGCTTGAATTTTGCAAAATTCAAGTTTGGATGAATTTAATTCAATGTTGTATGATTGTTGGTTGGACATACCTTGTGCTTGTCATTCATTCGATCTTCTTGCTCCAATCCTGAAAAGGTTAGTGAGAAGAATACCCGAAGGAATTTTTTTACAATTATCCTTATATGCTCAACACACAAGGTAATGTTGCAAATAATTAAAAGATCATGTTACAATCTGATCAGTGCTTGTTTTAGGACACTAAGCTTGTCCTTGGGGAAACCATTAATTTATGTCAGCGAAGTGGTTTCCCCTCCAACGCTGACCTATATCAAGATCAACTCAACGAGATCTGCAATATTTAATATAGACATATGCATCGACAACAGCCCTTTTAAAGTTTTTATAAATAGAAAGAATGAGGGGGTTGGAGATCTCAAATGTGGTGATGTTGGAAAAACCAATGGATTGGAAAGATGTTGCATATGAGCATGGAGCAAGTGAAGTGGCTATGAAATAATTTCCATGCTCATTAATGCTTAGTGTGAAATCCATGTGGTATGGCGAAAATGATAAGGTGAGTGTGGTCAACAAGGAAAAGAAAAAGGATACACGGACGACTTGGTTCGAAACTAGCACAGCTACCGTTCCCCGGCAACGGCGCCAGAAAGCTTGTTGGGTATTTTAAATGCAAACAGAAAAATCCGCAAGCGCACGGATACCGATGTAGCCTTCACCCGGGAGTATTCCAGAGTATCGATTGTCCACAGAGAACGTGAGTGTACTAATTAAGAATCAAGATCGCCCAAGGATAAATATATAATTATTTTTGGTGTGAATAGAGGAAGTTTCCTGAGAGTTCTCTAGTTGATCTAAGAATCAAGAATTACTTCAAGATTATCTATATCGGGACATCAGAGCACTAACCACAGAAAGAGATGAGAAGGGGGCTAGGAAGGTCTGACTACGGTCCTACAAACACCGATCCGAACGAGGTGGAATACGTCGACCGTTAGGGCTGTCACTACCCTAAGGCTACCACAACAATCCGCAAGATTGGTGCAATTCCAGGTAATCGCAAAACTAAACACCACATCTAATCTATTAATTACTACTCTAGCGTTATAAAGAATAGAGCACTTGATGCAAGCGGGAATCCAATAAATAACTTGAATGTAAATGAAAGTAATTAAAGAACTCAGGAATTATGAATTGAAGAACCTGGATAACGATGAAGAACGAACCAGATACTGCAAAAGTATAATGTTGAGGAAGATCCGACAGATCCGGCTCCTCCTCCGCTCTCCTCTTCTCTCTCCCTATTTTCTAGATTACAACTAGAACTAACTAGAACTAGAACTAGAGGAACTAGAACTAGAACTAGATGAACTAGAGGTAGAACTAGAAGAACTAGAGGGATCCTCTCTACTTGGATGAAGAATTGAAACCCTAGCTTTGATTCTGTAGAAGAGGTATGATCTCCAGGGGCCAGGGGCTCTGGTTTTATAGTCCCTTCTAGTGAATATGGGCCGTTGGATCAAACCGACATTGATTGAACGGTTATCCTTGATCCCTTAGGTCGGTGGAGCAATATCTCGAAAGAGAGTCCTGATTGGACTCTGGTTGAGGGCGGGCGCCCAGGAAAGGAGGGCGGGCGCCCTGTCCCTGAGTCCTCTCGGCCTCCGCTTCCTTCCCGTGGCTTCTGGAGTCTTCTAGATGATAGAAAATTGCACGGCACGTTAATATCTCTATGTACACCCGACGTGTGGGCCTTTCTTCCGTATTTCCTGATAACCCCCTATAGAAATAGACAAACACCAAAACTCGTGGAATTCTGTCAGATAAAACCCTAAGTCTGGGTGTTGGTTCCATTTAGATCCTTTTTCATGATTAGTTGATGGTTAAATGTGAGCATTAAGGACCGTCAACAAGGCCGGCGTAGGAATAGGTAGATGTTGTTTCCTTTTCTATAGTTGTTCGAGTATGCATTACATGTAAGAGTCTTGTTTACTTTAATTGAGTCCTAGTCATATTTCGCTGTAACTCTTTTGGCTAGAGTATAAATGTAACACCCCAGTGTTATGGTTGCATACTTTCATGCATGACATTAGCATGATCATCTTCATATACCATGATCATGATATATATTGGAACATGTCATTTTATGTGTAGATGTTGCTTAACTTGCTTAATTAAGCTTTACATGCTTGTGTTTGAGTATGGCATGCTCTTGTTTTTGTTCTAGACCTTTGTAAGTGGTTTAACTTTGCTTAACACAACCTTAGGAGCAATGTTCATGTTGAGTGTTTAGCCTAAAAGTGACCCAAGGTTCTAGTTATCCTTGTTTGACCAAGTTTGACCCTCTAGAGTACTTTTCAAAGACCTTTTATGAAAGCCATGCTAGATTTCTTGCATGTTGATGCACCCTTCAGCAAAGTTCTGGAAAATTTCCTAACCAACAAAAGTTCTTTTGGAGTCAATTCATGAAAATGTGCAGAGTAGGCTCAAAGGTGGCGCACAAGGCAGAATTGGGGGCTGTTTCCAGCACTTAGAAACTTTTCTAAGTCTAGAATTCACCCAGTTTGCTCGAGGGGTACTTTGGTGGCTTCCAGTTTGACATCCAGGCCGAATCAAGTTGTGATCCTTTAAATAAAGTTAGAGTCCTCATGTAGCTCTACATCATGGAGCAATTAGCCAGCAAAATCATCGATCCAATTAGGAGATAATCAAGGCTCAAAATCGAGTTTTAGTCGGGTTTCAGACTGAATGAGAGCAACGTTAGTGAGGAGGAGCTCGCTGGTGCCACCGCGTGTCTGGACCCATGGCATCCGTACATCGCCATTGGCCCCGTTTGTCAGCTCCCGACGCATCCGCAAGGTCGCCACGACGTCCCTGGTGGCGTGGACAACGTCATTTCCCCTCCTGGATTTCTCTCTGGCACACCATTCTTCCCCGCGTCTCCACCGTCGCTTTGGCAAGCTCGGGAGATCGTGTCATGGTGTCTCTGGCCGAGTGACTCCACCCAGCGCTTCGTCAGCTTCCCTGCGTCACCGTTGTCGCGTTGGCTGCAGCTACCGAGCCTCGGTAAGCCTGCATTGCCTTCTCCGCTGCGAGCTCACCTCGCCGGAGTTCCGCCGTGGTCACCGGTGTCGTGGCCAGGGCTCTCTAGTCCATCATTTCCTCTCATTTTTTCTCTATAGCTTTGCCTCATCATGCTGTTGCTCGACGAGATCCTCTACTGCTCGGTCTCCGACCAGAGACGCCGGTGATCGGCCACGCACCGCTGCCGTGCCGCCATTCGCGAGGGCAAGGTCCTTAGGGCGCGTTAGAGTTAGGGTTTCTAGTACCAATCGACGTGGAAATGAGAGAGGAGCACAATGGTGCCCTTGACTGTCGCAAAAACCTAACCGTCGACGAGCTTTCCGGCAGTCGAGCCTCGCCTCTGTCCTCAGAGTCGCTGACGTGTGGGGCCCGTTGACCCGTGGGGTCCCTTGTCAGTCTCTCTCTCCCTCCTTTTGAATTTTGGGTTTGTGCTGTTTTTGGAAAAATCATAACTGAAGTTTGGAAAGTCCTTTTTAGGTGATTCATGTTTTGTTGTGTTCCTGTGGTAAGCTAGTTTTTATTAAAAATATGAATTGTACCATGTTTCATGCTAGATTATTTTGTATGAGTTAATCTTGAATAAATATATGGAAAATCATATCTCTTGATATACTGTTCCAAATGCTGTGAAATTTTTATGACATGCTTTGTGTGATACTAGTATGCTCTGGTAAATATTTCATGATTTTTGAAGCAATGTATCTCTGATATGTAATTTATGTTGTTGTTATTGCTTAAATCCTTGTTTAAATCATAGTAAATGTTGTATGCTTATGCCGGTGCTCTTCTTTGGTGTCAAGTAGGGTTATGGTAGTAGTATCATGTAAATAATCTGAAATCTGTTGTTTGACACTGTTTGCCCAAGTTTCTTAATTTATGTAATAAGCACCTTGTTACATATTAATTAAGTATCTTAAGTTTGGCATGTGCATTTGCTCTGAAAATTTTATGCTGGTGTCTAGGTGTCTTGCTTGTGCTTCTGTAATTTTTGTAGATTTTTCGTAGCACTCTTGCTGGTATGTCTTAATTATGCTCTTTTATAGAATTAAATTAATAAAGGCTTCATAACTAAGGATTTAGTAACTAACATATGGTTTTCTGGTAATCTTGTATCCTGTTTGTTCTTATGGGTCACTTGGTTGGCAAATATGCTGTAGCTATGTTAACAAATAATTAATTAAAGGCTTTATAGCTGTTCTGGACAGCAAGGGAGTAATCTGATTGTTGCCTGATGTTAACTTTGTTTTCTGGAAGACTTGTCTATACCAAAGTTGTTGTGAACTTTGTGTTCTAGCTGTAGTTAAAATTTGGGGTCATTTCTCCCAGTAGTTTAAGAGTTATAGCTTTTCCAAGTGAAGTTCCAGAACTAGGTGCTCTCTGTTTTTCTGGGACAGAACCTGGAACTTTGTTTAATTGACTTGTTTAACTTATGAATCTTGCTGCGGTTTCTAAATATGAAATGGAAGAAACTTCATAAGCTTTCCAGAATGTCTTAATTCATGTCTGTTGGATTTATATATCTCCAGTTATGAGTCATTCTTTGGACTGTCTTGCTGTGTGTAGTTACTGACTGTTTGTGTAGAATAGTTGCATGTTTGTTAGTTGTGGTGCGGCTCTTGTGTAAGCTTCTAAAGAAGTTTACTCCGTAAATGAGTGTCCAGTGAAGTGTTGTGACCATGATCATGTCAAGCATTCACCATTTCCTCGTATGCATACATTTCTCACTCATTACGTGCATGCAATAGGTGCATTGGAGATCGCAGCGTCGTTCAAGCTCGAGAGGGTGAATCCAGAAGGCCCGGAGGTCACTCAGGAGGCAGAGGTCCAGCCAGCAGAACCCGAGGAGCCCGAAGAGGAAGTCAAGTGCCCTAGTCACGAGCCCGCTTCATTCGTGAATGGAAGCCCCGAAGCATCTTAAGTCTCCCACTTTAATTTCAAAGCATGGTTGAATATGTTATATCTATGGTTGCATTACGTATAGGAGTTTTGATGGAACCTTGGCTGCATTATACCTTTCCTTGTCTAGATATCTTACCTTACCTTGGTATAGAGTCAGGATTGAGTAGGAGCTTAGCCATGCTTTAATCAGTAGAAGTCGGGTGATATCCTGTCACCTGCGTGAAATAGTGTCTGTTCTTGGATCACGGTTGGCTATATTTGCTATCATGGAAAAGAACCTGATTTAAATGACTTAAGAAGGGTGGAGTTTTGCAAGGTGGTAGTAACTCCGTCTATGGCAGCTAAGGACCGATCATTGTATGTCCTCTTGTCATGTTAAACGCATGCCTGACACTTAGATGGCCAGATAACTCGTTCCAACTGCGAAGCCTAGTAGTATGACTCAGGCCGGAAGACCGGCTAGTATAAAGTGCGCACTACCGGAGGAAGTGCGGTGTGCGGGGGGTCATTGGCGTAAGACCAAGGGAAGGTGATTTAAAAGTCCTGATCTTCCTAGCAGAGTGGTAGCCCTGGGAGTGCGGCGCTGATCGGAGCCACGATTCCTGAGTCGTACCAAAGGTGACCCGCTTGCTAGCCGATGGGGGAAGCATGGGTGAGTGCTAGGAATAACCCTCCAGCTGGATAGGAATCGATTCGAATCGCCGTCTCTCCCGGAGAATGAGAACTTGACAGAGCAGCGGCAAACATATCATTCACTAAGTACTTAACGGTTCTTTAATGATGATGTTGTTGATAGCAAGAAAGAACATATGATGAAACTTGATATGGTTATTATTGTTTGTTAATAATCAAGTGAAATGCTTAGTCAAGGTGCTAATCTAGTGATAGGCTAAAGATAATCAAAATGATGCTAATAAGAATGGTTTACTATCAAATCTAAGCTTTTTGGCAAATGTATGAGTCAAGCTAGCTCCACTTTATACTTAGCCTTGCATGATCCTTAGTGTCTTTTATTTCGGTTAGACGGGTAAGTCTAGCTAAGTACATCCTTGTACTCAGGGTTTATGCCCGCTTGTTGTAGATGACATCTTTTATGACGGCTTCTGCAAGACCTACCTCCAATCCGGTGGGGATGAGGACTAAACCGTTGGGCGCAGTTCTCTAACAACATCATACCTATGATGCTTTTGGTGGATGTGATGAAACCCTGGCTGTAACAAGAACCAATAATGTGTTGTGAAAACTATGTTGCTTACGCTACTTGAACTTGTGTTGTAGTAACTTAAGTAAACTCCGATGTGGTGTCGCTTCGTCGATAGTGAATGAACTATGTAACAATCGTTGTGTTGTGCTGAAGTATTACGATCTTGGTTCGCTGCGAAGTTGGTTTGAACTCCTTCATGGTTTCAGTTATCTACCGGGATTATATGGGCTCAAGTTTGGAAGCTTGACTGCCTGTGCGATTGTTTCTACAGTCGAACTCTTAAAATTTGGTCGGTTTTGTGACAGCCGGCATCGGAGCAAGTTCAGCATTAAATGCATCGTTTGTGTATTTCAAATAAAACAATTTTAAATAAATTGTGTAAACCAGCACCTAAAGTATGCCAGTGGTTGAATCCTCCTTGCCCATATAAGGACTTTAGGTGGCTATATAAGTACTGACTTGGGGGGTTTTTATTTATGCATCTCCGGTAGTACTCAGGTATGGATGTGTGATGACCGCACTATGCTACCCTATGTTCTAATGGTGGAGGTATGTCGCTAGATTTAAATTATGCAACGTCGCACCTACGCTCAGGTAAGTGTGAGCTGTGAGAGCATGATCATCCAAACGGCGGTCTAGGGGAGTGTTTGCGGTGATTTTCTCGAGTGGTTGCATGTCTAACCATGGAATCATGAAAGAAACTTAATTGGGGAGCAACTACATTTTTCGGGTAGATGTGGTGTCATTGTTGTGCATGCTGGGGTATGTGCAAGCGATGTGCACTTATTTTACTGCTTTCTTGAGTGATATTGTCGAGGGTATCAGTAAGGGGTACCCTAACCGACGGACATGATGAAAGCACCTGTGTGTATATCTAGGCCCCCGACTCGACGCCCCCCGATCGCATATATGATTGTCAAAACAAGACAACGACCATGGCCTCGAACACGGAAAGAGCATCGTGGGAATCAGCTGGGGCTCGACCAAACGGTGACCGTCGAATACGGAAACTGGCTCGTACGAATCGGCAGGCCTCGAGCGCAGGGACGCCGCGAGCCGCCGGACGTGGGTACGGGAACCAGGGCATTTAATGCGTCCTGCCGCGTTCCCACCTAACCCGACAGCCACAGGAAGCGTGATAGGAAGCAAGCACCCATCCAATCGCCCCTTTTTGCAGCCTTGTCCACCGGATGAGTCAGAGCATGACAGGGCGCAGCAAGGCGAACGGAACGTCTCGTCACGACTCCCTTCGAGACGTCCAAAGTCAACGCTCCTGTCAGACGACATCAGACCCTCGAGCGAGTGTATTCCTTCCCTGAGAATCGTCAGACGGCTAAAGACAGCACCTCAACCACCCCGACGCAACTGTAGCCACGACGTACAGGCGTGCCCACGGTTGAGCCAATCCAGGACGACACGCAGAAGCCGGATTCAGTGGCACGCGTAATCATCATCCAGGTACTGGGTAACAAGATAGCTCGAGGCCACACCGGTATGAAAGCCTCGAGTAGGTCAGCGCGCCACACCCCTATCGACCCCTACTCTGTCACCTACGCATGTAACCTAGGTCTCCCCTTAGGACTATAAAAGGGGAGGCTCAGGAAAGGATAGTGGACACAAGACATACGTAGAAGAGCACCATACTCCATCCATCCACATCTGACCAGCTTGTATTCACCCCTGTACAAGCACTTAGGTGCAAGATAATACAAACACTCCCCCCCCCCCGCTGGACGTAGGGCCTTCTCTTGCCCGAACTAGGATAAATCTTTGTGTCTTTCTTGCATCACCATCTGGAAAGGGGAGCACGCACACAAGTTTTACTCGTTGGTGTGACCCCCCGAGGGGAAAACACCGACAGTTGGCGCGCTAGGTAGGGGTCCTACATGTTTTTCGACCGATTTCCCACCGCTTTCCAGATGGCCACTTTCCTTTCACCGATTCCATGCTCCACGGTGATTTGGTTCGAGAGGCTCGAGTTCAAGTCTACTGGTTTTGGCTACGACATGATACTGCTCTCGGTCAAAGGACCAGGAGGAGCTCGCATTGTGCCCCCACGGTTGAGGGCTCCAAGGACGCCACAAGCTGACCCCGCCCTGGGAAGGCCCACACGTGGTGGCCGAGGTCCTGAAGCCAGGGACGTACAAGCTTGCGGACGAAAAAGGGGCGGTCTTCACCAACGCATGGAACATCGAACAGCTACGTCGATTCTACCCCTAGAGTTTCGAAGTTTTATGCTTTTATGTACATTCTTTATCGAGATCCTATGAATGAATGCATAAACGAGATCTTCTCCTCGAGCAATTTACTTTTTCGCCGGTCAAGGTCTCGACGTTAGAAGGGAGTACCAACTATGACCCATCATAATCGATACTCCCTCGGGGGCTAGCAGGGGGGACCCCCCCAAGTTCCTAAAAACCGAACGATTTTTTCTTTCCTATAAGTAAACCTCGCACGGTCGAGTAGTAAAGGCACCTCGAGCCCCTTAAGGGCCGAGAGACAACGAGCCTGAGAACTCATACGCCCCCAGGATATGGTAACTCTACTCACTCCCTCGCCCTCGAGGCAATCAAGGTCGCCTTAACAAAATACCGAACGAGGGAACAAAGGAATGTCGAGCACAAAAATAAGCAAATATTCACAAATCATAGAAAACTATTGAAAGCACAATGTATCACTTATACTTTACAATGGGTCTTGACACCCAGCATAGGCTCGCAGGCCTCAGTGCGCATCTCCACCCTCACCACTATCATCCGCACCTAGGCTAGTCTCGGGAGGAAGTACATCTAGCTCGAACAGCCTCGCCAACCTTTCTCTAGGGACCTCCGCGTCGTCGATCAAGGCGTGGAGCCTCTCCTCGTTCTCTGCATTGGTCTTACAAATATCGGTGACGAAGCCGTGGGACACCACCTCCATATCGTAGGAAAAGCCTAAGCAGACAACCGCCATTGCCCGCTTCACCCCGGTATGAAGAGCGTCCCGCACTCGATCCCTCAGCGTGGTGCCTAGGTAGCACAGCTGATCGACCAGCGCGTCACCTCGAGCCTCCTCCCTCGACTCATCGACAGGCTCGAGCTCCCAGGAGGCTGAGAGATCACTTATCGCAGTCCGTAGTTCAAAGAAACCTCCCCCTCGAGCTGATCCTTGGCGAAGCAGGCCTCGACCTAGGCAGCCAGAAGCTCGTCCTTAAGCCCTGCAAAGACCGATGCGTGGAAATTAGACAACACCAAAAAATACCTTGCAAAAAGAAGTGTGAAAGTATAAGGAAGCTTACCATGAATCTTCTCCTCCAGAGCAGTGTTTTGACCAACCAAATCGGTGTTGGCCCTCTCAATCTCCCTGTGAGAGCGGGCTAGGTCGATGTTGGAGACCCGCAAGTCCTCGATCGCCTTGCCCGCCTGCGCGATAGCTCCCTCTTTCTCCAGCAACGCTCTCTTCAGACGATCGACGTCGTCAGAGAGGCTGCGAGATTGAGCCCGCTCCACCTTGAGATCCTCAAGGGCTTTCTTCTTGGCCTCCTCTGTGGCGCTCCGAGCAATCTCGCCTTCACACACTCCACCTTCATCTCTCGGTAGGCCTCTCGGGCAGAGGCAAGGTCAGCCTTGATGAGGCCCTTCTCCTTCTCAAGATTGGCTGCTGCGTCCTTATAAAATACGGCCTCTTCCCGGGCCTTGGACGCAGCCTCCTCGACCGTCATGGTCCGCTCCCTCAGCTGCGTGGCCTCTTCCACCGCCTTCCTCGAGGCCTCCCGAGCTTCGGCCAGAGCGGCCTCCCTCTCCTTCTTCTCCTCCTCGAGCGCCAAAAGTTCTTTGTAGGCCTTGAGGAGCTTCTCCTACGACTCCAGGAGTTGGTCCTTTAGAAGAGGGAGCTGCTCCCAGCCACCCCTCGTCGCATGGATAAAACCTGACTTCAAGCGGGAGGTCTCTTGCAGATCCTGCGAACCAACGATTGAACAGTAAGAATACAAAACCAAACACCCTAGATAGCTAAGGTCCAAAGACACTGACAAAATGAGCCGGACCAACCCAGTTGTTGACGTTGTCGGACAAGAGTCCCACCACGTGCTTCATCCAGAGGCGAAGCTCCTCGAGATGTTCCCACTTTTTGGCCACCTTCCGATCATCCATAAAGATATTAGGCTCTGATGGATCGGTGGAGGCCCGAATGCGGATCCGACCGGGGCCCCAGTTTTCCATCTCTTCCTCCGTGCGCGCCTTGACGCCCCAGATGAGCTCTTGGATAGTCTCGAGCGACCCCCATGACGTAAAAATAGGTCAACGACGGAGGGGAATCGCCCGTCGTCATCTACTGTCCTCCAGGTCCCGCTCTCGCCGGTATCACCACTGCCCGACGTCCCAGCTTCATCCTCCTCGGCGGCGTTTTGATCCTCCCACGGTCGTCGCTCTCGAAGAAATCCAGGAGCGATCCCCTCGATACCGTAGATCGTGCCCTTGATCTCTGTCTGGGGATCCACAGGGGTGCGCATGGCGCAGGCAAGCGCCACCACACCGTCTGCTCGCCCTGGCTCAGCCAGGATAGAAGCAGGTGCTCCTGAACGGAGCCACGCAGGGTTCGGCGGACCGTAGACCGGCAGACCCTCCTCTCCGGTCTCAGGCCTTTGCGGCGATGGCGGCACCGGCTCGGGTGGGCTTCGAGGTGGCGGGTCGAGCAGCTCCTCTAACTGCTGACTCTGTTGTTGTTGCTGCCTCATAAGTTCTAGCAGTTCTTGCTGCCGGTGTTGTTCTTGTAGGTCCTTGAGCCGTTCCCCTTGTTCCCGCCGCCCTCCTTCTCCTCCTTCTCCTTCCCGTCGCGGCTGTTGCTGCTCCTCCTGCAGTCATAGCTGCTCCTCCTGCAGTTGTTGCTGCGGCTCCCGCACGCGCTCCTTCTCTTCCTTCTTCCTCCTCTCCTCGACGGAGTGCAGCCCGATGGGCCAAGGTCTCCACTTCGCGACGGGAGAAGCCTCGACCTCCTCATCCATGGAGCGAATGTCCTTCAAGAGCCGATCGCCGCCGGACCCATCGCTAATTGTGATAGGATCCCCCACGCCCCCAGATCGGGGAGGCTCGGGGGTTCCCTCCTGCTCTTGGGGGCGAGGCGCCTCGACCCGCCTCGGTGATGGCGGAGCGGTCTCTCCCCCCAACGGACGAGGCATGGCACTCTCGACACCCGTCGGCGGCCGAGGATCGGAGGAGCCTATGAGCGCTCGAAGACGAAATGTCAGTCACTATGAAGATCGATATGAGGATCACGCAACTCCAACGCTATTGAGAGAAGAATGAACCGCTGACCTGAATCTTTGGGAGCTGTCCCCACCTTGAGTTTCTTGGCCATCGAGGGCTGGGCTTGTTCCAGCCGCCGCTCCAACCTAGAGAAACGAGAATAATGTAAGGAAAACCGTAGCCCGAGAAAACGCAAAGACATCGGAAGACAAGAATAACGACGTTGAGATCTTACTATTGGGTATTTTAAACGCTGTTGACCGTCCTTAAGTATCAAATTTAATTATCAAATAAATAAAGAAAAGGATCCAAATGAAATCAACATCTAGACTTAGGGTTTTCACTGACAGAATTCCACGAGTTTTGGTGTTTGTCTATTTCTACAGGGGGTTATCAGGAAATACGGAAGAAAGGCCCACACGTCGGGATTACATAGAGACATTAACGTGCCGCGCAATTATCTTACATCTAGAAGACTCCAGAAGCCACGAGACCGAAGCGGAGGCGAAACGGGGCCAGAGGCAGGGCGTCCGCCCTGTTCCCCTGGGCGCCCGCCCACCTGCCGAGGCCAATCAGGACTCTGCTTCGTGGGAGATCTCCACCGACCTAAATGATGAATCTAAACCATACAATCTATGTCGGTTTGATCCAACGGCCCATATTCACTTGAAGGGACTATAAAACCAGACCCCCTGGCCCCTGGAGGAGAGAGCCTCTCAACCCTAATTCATTGTTCTTCATGAGAGAAGAAGCCTCTGATCAAGATTAGAGCCACCACATCAATTAGATATCTAGATTATTATAGCTACATAGGATTAGAACTAGAAGGAGTCAATCTTCGATTGGTTTCCGGATCTGTCAAGAGGATTCTTGGTAATTCTCTAATTATGCTTCTAATTGCTTTCTAATTATCTTTGTTCTTCAATATTATGAATATGACTTTGTTCTACTTCAATATATTGCTTATGACTTTGCTCTACTTGCTTATATTCAAGATTATATTGTTCTTAGTTTATCATAGTTATGTACTTGGCTTAGTTAGATTGGATCTATATACATGCTTAGGATCGTATAGCGTTTATCCATCGGATCCATGGGTAAATGATAGATATTGTGTAGGCATGGTGCTTATACCGTATTTATCTGCGATTGTACCCAATATGCCAGATCGTGGGGTAGTTCGTGATAGTGACAGCTTCATTGATTCTTATATAGTCCCCCTCTCGTTTATTGGGCTGGCAGAGCAACATTATTACAGGGGAGTGATTGCTATGTTTCTCATATTCCTTGCTAATATCACTTTGCATGGGCGTAGTCTTGTCTCGCAATGATTGCTAAGTATGCTTGCACTAACTATGATATGCTAGACTATATAGTTAAGAATAACTTAGGGAATATTCTTGTAGTTCATTCTAATACCATGCTAATGACTTTATAGAGTATCTAATTGAGGTGCTTATCATATTTATATGTGGCTGATCAGATCAATTATCCTTGTCACTATTCATTAATTCATACATCTTTTATGTGACACTTATCCCTGTATGAAGAGTTAGATAAATGTTCTCAATTACATATGCAATAATAGATGCTCAATCTCATATTCTATTCTATAATCAATATTGATGATTGCTAATCCCTTCCAAGTGGTAAAAATATAAATAACGATACCTGGAATACTTCCCGGTTAAAATGCTACATCGGTATTAATCTGTGCGCTTGCTGATCCCATTCATTATTTATTTAGAAGAGCAATTGCATATTTCAATACCGTGTCTCTCATGTCATGCTGGTGATGACAACTTGGCTTAAGTGGTATGAGGGATAGGTTTGGCATTTTTGGCACCGTTACTAGATTTAGAGAACTTAGTCTACTTTTGGTAATGATATTAAGAATACCCAACAAGCATTTTTGGCGCCGTTGCCGGGGAAGGTTGATTACTAATCAGGAATAGAATAAAAGATTTTGAGTTATCATTCGCATCACTAATATGATTGATCTTATCTATTCTCTCATACAGTTTTACCCTGATATTTTTCTATTTTATCTTATGCAGGGGAATGTATGAATAGAAGACATCTTCTAAGAAATTTTGTTGACAATCCCGAAGCATTATTCAAGAAGACAAGAGCCAAGCTCAAGAAGAGATCATCAACACTTCAGCAAGAAGCTTCATCCAATCAAGAAGATCACCGGAACTTGTCTTCAGAGTTCGAAGCCATGGCGAACAAATCAATCCGCGAGTTCTCAGCTCCCACTACGGACAACATCCGCACTGGACCTGTTGCAGAGATCGATGGCAACTTTGAGCTCAAGCCTGGACTTATCAACATGGTGCAATCCAACCAGTTCTGTGGGAAGGCACACGAAGATGCTAGTGCTCATTTACAACACTTCCTGGAGATTTGCAACACATTCACCATATCAGGAGTTTCCAAAGATGCTATACTACTTCGCCTCTTCCCATTCTCACTGTTAGGAAGAGCGAAGCAGTGGTTCTACGCTACAAAGGAGAAGAATACTACGTGGGCACTCTGCTCAACAAACTTCCTGGCTAAGTTCTTTCCCATGGGCAAGACCAATGCTCTCCGTGGGAAGATTACAAGTTTTCAGCAACAAAATGATGAATCTGTTCCAGAAGCATGGGAGCGCTTTCAAGACTACATCCTAGAATGTCCCCATCATGGAATGGAGAGTTGGCTATTGATGCAGACGTTTTATCATGGGCTCGGCAACAGTGCCCGAGAGACCATGGATGCTGCAGCTGGAGGAGCATTCTTATCACTTACTATACCACAAGCCACAGGTCTTGTGGAGAAGATGGCGTCCAATCAAAGCTGGAATGAAGAGAGGACCCAGACACGCAAGAGAGGTGGAGGTATGCATCAGCTGAAGGAGGTAGACATGCTGTCTGCAAAGCTAGACCTGCTCATGAAGAAGCTCGATGATAAAGCTGGAGATAAGAAAGAAGTTATGCACATCTACGACTCTCACATGACTTGTGAGGAGTGTGGAGACACTGGACACTCAGGCAATCACTGCCTTGAGATGCTTGAGGATGTGAACTACATCAACAACAACTACTACTACTACAACCGTCCTCAACAAAATCAAGGTTGGAATTAACAGAGGCCTAACTACTCAGGTAATTATCAAGGTAACAATTCTTACAACAATAATAATAATAATTTTCCACCTCTGAGAGAGCTAGTGTCTAATCAAGGAAAGCTAATAGATAACCTATCTAAGAAATTGGCATCTAATGATAAAATGCTAGAAAATATAAATAATAGAATGGATAATTTCTCTACTGCCATAAAGAATCAAATTAGCTTTAATAAGATGATTGAATCTCAGTTAAATCAAATAGGTGCTGCTGTTCCTAGTACTAACCCCGGTATACCATCACAACCGGAAGGATTAGAATCTGCAAATCCTGTAGACATGTTTGATGCAGGTAATAATTGGAGTGACCCCGTCACTGAATTCACTACTGACCTTCTGCCGGTCAAGAAAGGCGATCCAGGACGCCCCGTCATCCCGATCTCCATCGGCATGGTGGAAGTTCCAGAAGCACTCTGTGACTTTGGCTCCAGCGTCAACATTATACCCAGGGTACTCTATGAGAAATTCTTTACATATCCTTTATTAGAGACAACCATGTGTTTGTAGTTTGCAGATCAGACGATAACTTTTCCAAAAGGAATATTGAAGAACCTTTGTGTCTGAGTTGGTACCTTATATGCTCTAGCCGACTTCGTAGTGGTAGAGACCGGAGATGATGAGAGGGCACCTATCATCTTAGGGAGGCCATTCTTGAATACCACGGGAGCTATCATCTACGCTAGTGCTGCCAAGATCAGTTTCTACATCAAAGGGAGGAAGGAAACATTTTTCTTCAAGAACAAGACTACACAAATCCTAGATCAATCCAGACGTGAATCAAGGAAGAGGACCAATAGGAGGAACAGGAACAAGCAAGTGTGGACCGAGTCAGCTAAGATGGTAACTGTAATTCATGGAGGCCAAGATCATCAACTTAAGTCACCGTTTTTGATTAAGAAGGACGACCCAGGAATGCCAAGCATCTACTGCTCAATAAATGGATACAACTTCTATAAAACGTTTTGCAACACTGGATCGGGCATCAACATAATGGCCGCAGTCACCTATCGGCTCTTGTTCGGAACCATGCCCATAAAACCAACATACATTCAGCTCCAGATGGCAGATCAGACATGTCGAGAAGTTAAAGGAATAGTAACTGATGTCCCAATCAAGATAGACGATCACTTTGTCTACACAGACTTTTAGGTTATTGACATGGGGGAAGATGAATACGATCCACCCATCATCCTTGGAAGACCGTTCCTCAGCACCGTTAAAGCAATCATCTACATTGGAATCGGAGAAGTCCATATGCACTTCCCCTCAGAGAAAGCACGCCGTTATTTTACTGACCCTAACTATATCGTTGAAGAATCTAAGCAGGTCAAAAAACGACGCAACCGCAACCAGAGGAGGCAAGTCATCAAGGACGGATGGGCAGACTACGAAGGAGAAGTTATAAGGTCAGAAGACGTAGAGTTTAAACAGAATTATCCAGAGGAGACCGTAGCACCGAGTCAGGTATGAAAAGAGAAGATAACTATACATGAAGAGGAGGCACTGCCGGAAGTACCGACTCCACCACCCAACGAATCCCAGGACAATTGAGAAAACGGAGAGTCCCGTTCGGAGGAAATAAAAACACCGAACGCCTTGCCAAGAGGTAAACTTGGTAGTTATCCTTTCCCTTTCAATTATTTCAAATAGTTTACTTAGTTAATTATGTTCGTGCTATCCTAAAAAGAAAATAAAAATGTGAAAAACACAAAGCCCCATGTGAGTAGACGAGTGGCATAAAACCCATAAGTTCATTCACTGTGGTGGCATAAAAAAAATATTTCTTTTCTGCTCTATAAAATAAAAATATAAAAACAGGGAGTAATAATTATTAAGGAGTCTCAACATGATAAAGGCTAGATATTTATGCTAACACTTAATCAAGTTCCACAAGCTTTGTTGTCTATTTGAGCTCCACAGAATTTAAGAATCAAGAAGACTAGCAGACGGAGGACATTCTAATCACTGTCATAATGCTGCTGACTTTCAAATACACCTCTGCTGCCTGCTAGCTACATCAAGAGAAATTACGTCAAAATTCAGCTTGGGGAGAGCACCCCCATTTATCCCGATAAGTATTTCTATCTATCTTTATACTTATATTATATTAGAATATTAAAAATAGATAACTATGGAAAACCAAATAAACATTTTATGCTTATATATATATCTTTTGCTTAGTGTGTTTAATAAATAAATAAAGTGGCTATGCTAATCTGTATCTAAATAAAACTCAAGCATGGATACGATGAATAGTTGCTCTGCCTAATTTGCACATTTAAGTTCTCTCTCAAGTTTAGACATAACTGTTATAATTTAAGGCTTGCTCTAGACCTAAACTTGTGGGATGAAAACTTGATCTGAAGTCTAAGTTGTTAACGGATACGATATGAGAAGGTTGAGCTGCAATTTATCTGTTCCTAGAGATGCTAAAATTCTGGAGAATTTTATCTTTGAAAATCTTTAAAATGTTGCATGATGAGTTCCTGTATGATGAGAGTTTAAATTCGTACCACAGCCATATATACATGCTTGCTAGACTTTGAGCCACACATTTACTATTTACTGCTTATGAGCATTGAGTGTGGTCAAGCTGTGTAGACCCTTAGGAACTTGTCATGTGGTTAAATCAAGATTTCACTTGCACGTTCACTCATATATGCTACTTCTACTCCGGAAGTACCATCCACATATATCCACTCATTTCCATCTCCAGAATCACCTAAAAATATTCTACTCCTAATCCGGGAGAGAATAGCCAAAAATATTTTTGTTTTTCCCTTATGAAATAAATGCTCAAGTTATGTTGTTACTACCACTTGCTACATTATCTCAAGAGATGAGTGCTCTGAAAAAAACGAGGAAATAAAAGGAGCAAGTGCTCGGAACCTCGAAAGAAACGAAAAAGTGAGACGAGAGGTAAAAATGGACAAGTGTCCGACAGTAGAATTAGGGGTACAAGATACCCACCTGAGAGAAAAGAAAAAAATATAGAGCATCTCATTCTCCTCTCAAAGTTTCAAAAAGCAAGAAAGGTATGTATCCCCTCAAAAGAGCAAAAGTAGAATTAGACTTCCATCACCATTGTTTTCACCATTGTTATCACCATCATCACCATACACCATTCATTCGCCACACATGCACATCTTGATTTTGCTTATTGATTTGTTTCTTTGGATCCATGGTTTGAATATACAATAAATGTCTTGTAGGTATGTATATTTTATCTCCCACCTATGAGCTCCAGATATTAAAGCCTTATTAGAGTAGGGTGAGAGAGAAGGCAATGTCACTATGCTCTATACCACAAATACTACATATCTTGAGAGAAGGCATATACCATCACTGCCTTGGTAAGGATCCAGAAATACCACAAAAGAGAGATCTGAGAAGAATCATACAAGGAATCTCTGAGTTTTATTTGAAAATCTGCAAAAGCACCAGAGCTATAGCTGATCAAGAATAAGAGACATGGCACTTGACTAGACTGTTCTATCTTTTAACTACTCAAGACAGAAGTGACGGTTACAAGTCCCATGGTGAAGGTAAAGTAAGTAAGTTTTAAGTCTTGACAGTTTACTCTAACTCAGAGATGAGATCTTATTTAAAAGCATGTGTACCGTCAATTTTTAAAGATATTACAACAACTTATGATCCATAGCTGAGTCTATCTTTGCTCAGGGACGAGCAAGAGGTAAGCATGGGGGACTTTGTTGACGGTCCTTAAGTATCAAATTTAATTATCAAATAAATAAAGAAAAGGATCCAAATGAAATCAAAATCTAGACTTAGGGTTTTATGTGACAGAATTCCACGAGTTTTTGTGTTTGTCTATTTCTGCAGGGGGTTATCAGGAAATACGGAAGAAAGGCCCACACGTCGGGATTACATAGAGATATTAACGTGCCGTGCAATTATCTTACATCTAGATGACTCCAGAAGCCACGAGACCGAAGCGGAGGCGAAACGGGGCCAGAGGCAGGGCGCCCGCCCTGTTCCCCTGGGCGCCCGCCCACCTCTGGAGTCCTATTAGGACTCTGCGTCGTGGGAGATCTCCACCGACCTAAAGGATGAATCTAAACCATACAATCTATGTTGGTTTGATCCAACGGCCCATATTCACTTGAAGGGACTATAAAACCAGACCCCCTGGCCCCTGGAGGAGAGAGCCTCTCAACCCTAATTCATTGTTCTTCAAGAGAGAAGAAGCCTGTGATCAAGATTAGAGCCACCACATCAATTAGATATCTAGATTAGCATAGCTACATAGGATTAGAACTAGAAGGAGTCAATCTTCGATTGGTTTCCGGATCTGTCAAGAGGATTCTTGGTAATTCTCTATTTGTGCTTCTAATTGCTTTCTAATTATCTTTGTTCTTCAATATTATGAATATGACTTTGTTCTACTTCAATATATTGCTTATGACTTTGCTCTACTTGCTTATATTCAAGATTATATTGTTCTTAGTTTATCATAGTTATGTACTTGGCTTAGTTAGATTGGATCTATATACATGCTTAGGATCGTATAGCGTTTATCCATCGGATCCATGGGTAAATGATAGATATTGTGTAGGCATGGTGCTTATACCGTATTTATCTGCGATTGTACCCAATATGCCAGATCGTGGGGTAGTTCGTGATAGTGACAGCTTCATTGATTCTTATACAGTCCCCCTCTCGTGTATTGGGCTGGCAGAGCAACATTATTATAGGGAAGTGATTGCTATGTTTATCATATTCCTTGCTAATATCACTATGCATGGGCGTAGTCTTGTCTCGCAATGATTGCTAAGTATGCTTGCACTAACTATGATATGCTAGACTATATAGTTAAGAATAACTTAGGGAATATTCTTGTAGTTCATTCTAATACCATGCTAATGACTTTCTAGAGTATCTAATTGAGGTGCTTATCATATTTATATGTGGCTGATCGGATCAATTATCCTTGTCACTATTCATTAATTCATACATCTTTTATGTGACACTTATCCCTGTATGAAGAGTTACATAAATGTTATCAATTACATATGCAATGATAGATGCTCAATCTCATATTCTATTCTGTAATCAATATTGATGATTGCTAATCCCTTCCCAGTGGTAAAAATATAAATAACGATACCTGGAATACTTCCCTTAAAATGCTACATCGATATTAATCTGTGCGCTTGCAGATCCCATTCATTATTTATTTAGAAGAGCAATTGCATATTTCAATACCGCGTCTCTCATGTCATGCTGGGGATGACAACTTGACTTAAGTGGTATGAGGGATAGGTTTGGCATTTTCGGCACCGTTACTAGATTTAGAGAACTTAGTCTACTTTTGGTAATGATGTTAAGAATACCCAACAAACGGAAACAGAAAAATCCACAGGCGCACAGATACCGATGTAGCCTTCACCCGGGAGTATTCCAGAGTATCGATTTTCCACAGGGAATGTGAGTGTACTAATTAAGATTCAAGATCAGCCAAGGATAACTATATAATTATTTTTGGTGGGAAGAGAGGAAGTTTCCTGAGAGTTCTCTAGTTGATCTAAGAATCAAGAATTTCTTCAAAGATTATTTATTTTGGGAGATCAAAACACTAACCACAGAAAGAGATGAGAAGGGGGCTAGGAAGCTCTGACTATGGTCCTACAAACACTGATCTGAACGAGGTGGACTTCGTCGACCGTTAGGGCTGTCACTACCCTAGGGCTACCACAACAATCCACAGGATTGGGTGCAATTCCCTGTAATTGCAAGACTAAACACCATGTCTAATCTATTAATTACTACTCTAGCGTTATAAAGACTAGAACACTTGATGCAAGTGGGAATCTAATAAATAACTTGATTGTAAATAAAAGTAATTATAGAACTCAGGAATTATGAATTGAAGAACCTGGAGAACGATGAAGAACGAACCAGTTGCAGAAAAAGTATAATGTTGAGGAAGATCCGACTGATCCGGCTCCTCCTCCGCTCTCCTCTTCTCTCTCCCTATTTTCTAGATTACAACTAGAACTAACTAGAACTAGAACTAGAACTAGAACTAGAACTAGAACTAGAACTAGAACTAGAGGAACTAGAACTAGAACTAGATGAACTAGAGGGATCCTCTCTACTTGGATGAAGAATTGAAACCCTAGCTTTGATTCTGTAGAAGAGTTATGCTCTCCAGGGGCCAGGGGGCCTTGCTTATATAGTCTTTTCAGATGAATCTGGGCCGTCGGATCAAACCGACATTAATCGCACGGTTTTCCATCATCCTTTAGGTCGGTGGAGCATAATCCACGAAACGGGTCCTGTTTGGACTCTGTAGCTGGGCGGGCGCTCAAGGGAGTTGGGCGGGCGCCCTGTCCCTGAGCCCTCTCGACTTCCCGTTCGTTCCTGTGGCTTTTGGAGTCTTCTAGATGATAGAAAATTACGCGACACGTTAATATCTCTATGTAAATCCGACGTGTGGGCCTTTCCTCCGTATTTCCTGATAACCCCCTGCAGGAATAGACAAACACCAAAACTTGTGGAATTCTGTCAGATAAAACCCTAAGTCTGGGTGTTGGTTGCATATAGGTCCTTTTCCATGATTAGTTGATGGTTAAATGTGAGCATTAAGGACCGTCAACAAGGTCCCCCAAGCTTAACGTTTGCTCGTCACTGAGCAAAGACGAACTCAAGAGTTTCAACAGTGGTTTCATGCCTTAAAGATATACATGCGTTCAAACAAGATCTCATCTCTAGGTTAGGGTAAACTGTTAAGATTTAAACTTACTCATTTTACCTTTCACCATGGGGCTTGCAACCATCACTTGTGTCTTGTGCAATTAAAAGATAGAACGGTGTAGTCAAGCGCCATGTCTCTTGTTCATCGATTAACTATAACTCTGGAGTTTTTGCAGATTTCCAAATAAAACTCAGAGATTCCTTGTATGACTCTTTGTAGTCTCTCATTTGTGGTATTTCTGGATCCTTACCAAGGCAGTAATGGTGTATGCCTTCTCTCAAAGCATGTGGTATTTTAGGTATGAGGCATAGTGGTATTGCCTTCTCTCTCACCCTACTCTAATAAGGTTTTGATATCTGGAGCTCATAGGTGGTAGACAACTAATAGATACTTACAAGACATTTATTGCATAATCAAACCATGGATCCAGAAGAACAAGTCAATAAGTCAAATCAAGATGTGCATGTGTGGCGAATGAATGGTGTATGGTGATGATGGTGATAACAATGGTGAAAGTCTAATTCTACTTGTGCTCTTTTGAGGGGATACATACCTTTCTTGCTCTTGGAAACTTTTTTGAGGAGAATGAGATACTCTATATTTTCTTTTTCTTTTCTCTCAGGTGGGTATCTTGTACCCCTAATTCTACTGTCGGACACTTGTCCATTTTTACCTCTCGTCTCACTTTTTCTTTTCTTTCGAGGTTCTAGGCACTTGCCCCTCTTTATTTCTTCATATTCACTTTTTTTATGAGCACTCACACTCCTTAAATAATGTAGCAAGTGGTAGTAACCGAAATATCTTGAGCATTTATTTCACAAGGGAAAGCAGAAATAGGAGAATGTTTTTTGCTATTCTCTCCTAGATTAGGAGTAGAATATTTTTAGGTGGTTCTGGAGATGGAAATGGATGGATATATGTGGACATGTACTTCCAGAGTAGAAGCAGCATGTGTGAGTGAACGTGCAAGTGAATCTTGATTTAACCACATGACAAGCTCCTAAGGGTCTACACAGCTTGACCACACTCAGTGCTCATAAGTAGTAAAAAGTAAATGTGTGGCTCAAAGTGTAGCAAGCTTGTATATATGGCTGTTGTAGGAATTTAAACTCTCATCATATAGGAACTCATCATGTCATATTTTAAAGATTTTCAAAGATAAAATTCTCCAGAATTCTACCATCTCTAGGAACAAGATAAACAGCAGCTCAACCTTCCTATATCGTATCCGTTAACGACTTAGACTTTAGATGAAGTACTCTTCCCACAAGTTCAGGTTTAGAGCAAATCTTAATTAATAACAGTCATGCCTAAACTTGAGAGAGATTTCAATTTTGAGAACTAGTCACGGCAGAGCAACTATTCATCATTTCCATGTGAGAGCTTATCATGAGGGTTCATAGCAAACTTTATTTATTTATTTAGCAAACTGAGCAAAGATATATATATAAGCACAAAATCTTTATTTGGGTTTTCATGATTATGCATCTTTTTATTATTAGAGTAAAGTAGAAACGTGAGTAGAACACTTAGCTGGATAAATGGGGGTGCTCTCCCCCAAGCTAGATTTTGACGTAATTTCTTTTGATGTAGCTAGCAGGTGGCAGAGGTGTATTGGAATGTCAGCAGCACCCTGACAGTGATTAGGATGTCCTCCGTCTGCTAGTCTTCTTTGATCCTTGAATTCTGTGGAGCTCAAATAAACAACAAAGCTTTGTGGAACTGGTTAAGTGTTAGCATAAATATCTAGCCTTTATCATGTTGAGCCTCCTCAATAAATGTTACTCTCTTTAGTGGGATCATAAATTTATTTTTATATTTTTATTTTTATAGCACATAAATATATTTATTTTATTTTTATGCCACCACAGCGAATGTACTTATGGGTTTTATGCCATGAGCATACTCACATGGGGCTTACTATTTTTAACATTTTTATTTTCTTATCAAGATGATATGAACCTGATTAACTAAGCAAACTATTTTAAATAATTGTAAGGAAAAGGATAACTACCAAGTTTACCTCTTGGCAAGGCGTTAAGTGTTTTTAAGTCCTCCGAACGGGACTCTCTGTTTTCTCAATCGTCCTGGGATTCGCTGGATGGCGTAGTCGGTGGTTCCGGTGCGCCTCCTCTTCGTGTATAACTATCTTCTCTTTCTGATTCGGTACTACGGTCTCCATAGGACAGTTCTTTTCAAGCTATTTGTCTTTAGACCTTACCACTTCTCCTTCGTAGTCTGCCCATCCGTCCTTGATGATTTGCCTCCTTTGGTTGCAGTTGTGTCGTCTTCTTCTTGTCCTGACCTGCTTAGAGTCTTCAACTATATAGTTAGGTTCAGTAAAATAGCGGTGTACCTTCTCAGAGGGGAAGTGCATGCGGACTTCTCTGGTTCCAATGCAGATGACTGCTTTAACGGTGCTGAGGAACGGTCTCCCAAGGATGATGGGTGGATCGTACTCGTCTTCTCCTATGTCAATAACCTGAATGATCGTCTATTTTGACGGAGACATCAGTTACTATACCTTCAACCTTTTGGAATATCCGATATGCCATCTGGAGCTAAATGTATGTCGATTTTAGGGGCATGGTTCCAAACAGGAGCTGATAGGTGACTGCGGCCATTATGTTGATGCTTGACCCGGTGTCGCAAAGTGTCTTCTGGAAGTTGTATCCATTAATGGAGCACTGGATGCTTGGGATACCTGAGTCGTCCTTTTTGGTCAGGAACGGTGATTTAAGTCGACGATCTTGACCTCCTTGAACTAGAGTGACCATCTTAGCTGACTCAGTCCACATTTGCTTGTTCCTGTTTCTCCTCTTGGTCCTCTTCCTTAGTTCATGTTAGGATTGCTCTGAGATTTGTGTAATCTTGTTCTCGAAGGAAAACATCTCCTTCTTCCCCTTGATGTAGAAACTGATCTTGGCAGCACTGGCGTAGATGACAGCTCCCGAGGTGTTCAGGAATGGCCTCCCTAGGATGACGGGTGCCCTCTCATCAGAATCAGTCTCTATCACCATGAAGTCTGCTAGAGCGTATAAGGTACCAACTTGGACGTAGAGGTTCTTCAATATTCCCTTTGGGAAACTTAGTGTCCGATTTGCAAGCTGCAAATACATGGTTGTTTCTCATAAAGGATGTGAAAAGATTCTTTCATAGAGTACTCTAGGCATAATGTTGACGCTGGAGCCAAAGTCGCAGAGTGCTTTTGGGAAGTCCACCATGCCGATGGAGATCGGGATGACGGGGCGTCCTGGATCGCCTCTCTTGATTTTGTTGAGGACGGTAGTAGTAGTAGTTGTTGTTGTTGTTGTTGCTGTAGTTTATGTCCTCAAGCATCTCAGGGCAGTGATTGCCTGAGTGTCCAGTATCTCCAGTGTGTTTGTGCTCGTAGATCTAGGTTCTTTACTTGGTGGAGTCTAGGAGTTGTAAAAGTCCTTCATATTTTGCTCGAAGTGTACCTGCTCATAGAGACAAAGCAGAGATCAAGTGCATGGGCCCTGTTGGTGGAAAACACCTACAGAACCAAAAGTGTATTTGTTCTTCTCTAACCTATGAGCAAGACAAAGTTGGTGGATAATAAGGTCATGAGTGTAGCATTTAAAACATTTGTCAGATCAGATCGCTCAACCTAATGGAAAGATAATCTATCTACACTTATGTTGTTTTTTTTATATATCATCCAAAGATTGCGTGTGCAACAATTTAGCTCATATGATTAGGAGTGTGGGATCACAAAGGTGGAAGGACTAAACATGTTGAATCGATTGGGTTGGTTAATCTAGAGATGTAAATCATACATGTTTGTCTCTTTTATTCATGCGAATGCCAGAACCAAGGAGAAGCTTATAAAAGTGATAGACAACTACCTTAAGATGTTACCTTACTTGAAGAGTGATGGTACAATATCACCTTGTGGAAGCTTTCCTTTCTTAGCGGTTGTGCATCGTGTTTGTGGAACCCTCCATGGATCATCTCTTGTGAGCTATGCCATCCTTGTGTAAATTGTTAACCTTCATGCGTCTCTCTCTTTGTCTCCAATGTGAGTTTATCTCAGGACTTCCCAGGTCGATATTGAAAGTTTTCCTGCAAGGGTTAGTCCAACAAAATATCTAATATCTACTATAGCGTACTATCGGCTCAAAGTTCAACCTAGACACCATGTCTAATTTGATTTAGGAGGGCATTTTAACCTAAGCACCAGGCTTAATTTAAAATCCATTGGAAGTAAGATCAAATTCATAACTAAGCACCTTGCTTAATTAAGAGATAAATGAAACTACTCCAAGCCTAGACATATACTAAAGCAAATAAAGGTAGCATGAGAGCATTTATAGAGATCTACTCAAGTGGAGATGAAGTAGTGTGATTGGTATTTAACAAATTGAGCATGTCTCAAAGGTAGGGACAACCAACATAGCAACATGGCAAAGGATGTTTTTAATGTAAAGTACTCCCCGAAGCTTGAATTTTGCAAAATTCAAGTTTGGATGAATTTAATTCAATGTTGTATGATGATTGGTTGGACATACCTTGTGCTTGTCATTCATCCGATCTTCTTGCTCCAATCCTGGAAAGGTTAGTGACAAGAATACCCGAAGGAACTTTTTTACAATTATCCTTATACGCTCAATACACAAGATAATGTTGCAAATAATTAAAAGCTCATGTTATGATCTGATCAGTGCTTATTTTAGGACACTAAGCTTGTCCTTGGGAAACCATCAATTTATGTCTGTGAAGTGGTTTCCCCTCCAACGCTGACTTGTATCAAGATCAACTCAACGAGATCTGCAATATTTATTATAGACATATGCATCGACAACCGCCCTTTTAAAGTTTTGACAAATAGAAAGGATGAGAGGGTTGGAGATCTCGAATGTGGTGATCTTAAGACTAATAGATTGGGAAGATGTTGCATATGAGCATGGAGTAAATGAAGTGGCTCTGAAATAAATTCCATGCTCATTAATGTTTGGAGTGAAATCCATGTGGTTTGGTGAAAATGGTAAGGTGAGTGTGGTAAAAAAAGAAAAGGAAAAGGATACACGGACAACTTGGTTCGAAACTAGCATAGATACCGTTCCCCGGCAACAGCGCCAAAAAGCTTGTTGGGTATTTTAAACGCAAATAGAAAAATCCACAAGCACACGGATACCGATGTAGCCTTCACCTGGGAGTATTCCAGAGTATCGATTTTCCACAGGGAACGTGAGTGTACTAACTAAGATTCAAGATCGCCCAAGGATAACTATATAATTATTTTTGGTGGGAAGAGAGGAAGTTTCCTGAGTGTTCTCTAGTTGATCTAAGAATCAAGAATTTCTTCAAAGATTATTTATTTCGGGACATCAGAACACTAACCATAGAAAGAAATGAGAAGGGGGCTAGGAAGCTCTAACTACGGTCCTACAAACACCGATCCGAACGAGGTGGAATACGTCGACCGTTAGGGCTGTCACTACCCTAGGGCTACCACACCAATCCGCAGGATTGGGTGCAATTCCAAGTAATTGCAAGACTAAACACCATGTCTAATCTATTAATTACTACTCTAGCGTTATAAAGACTAGAGCACTTGATGCAAGCGGGAATCCAATAAATAACTTGAATGTAAATAAAAGTAATTATAGAACTCAGGAATTATGAATTGAAGAACCTGGAGAATGATGAAGAACAAACCAGTTGCAGCAAAAGGATAATGTAGAGGAAGATCCGACAAATCCGGCTCCTCCTTCGCTCTCCTCTTCTCTCTCTCTATTTTCTAGATTACAACTAGAACTAACTAGAACTAGAACTAGAGGAACTAGAACTAGAACTAGTTGAACTAGAGGGATCCTCTCTACTTGGATGAAGAATTGAAACCCTAGCTTTGATTCTGTGTAAGAGGTATGCTCTCCAGGGGCCAGGGGGCCTTGCTTATATAGTCTTCTCAGATGAATCTGGGCCGTCGGATCAAACCGACATTAATCGCACGGTTTTCCTTGATCCTTTAGGTCGGTGGAGCATAATCCACGAAACGGGTCCTGTTTGGACTCTGTAGCTGGACGGGCACCCAAGGGATTAGGGCGGGCGCCCTGTCCCTGAGCCCTCTCGGCTTCCCGTTCGTTCCCGTGGCTTCTGGAGTCTTCTAGATGATAGAAAATTGCGCGACATGTTAATATCTCTATGTAAACCCGACGTGTGGGCCTTCCCTCCATATTTCCTTATAACCCCCTGCAGAAATAGACAAACACCAAAACTCGTGGAATTCTGTCAGATAAAACCCTAAGTCTGGGTGTTGGTTGCATATAGGTCCTTTTCCATGATTAGTTGATGGTTAAATGTGAGCATTAAGGACCGTCAACATTTACCCCACAGGAAGAGCGACCCGCCTGCCAGCACCCCGACAAGCTAGCTTCGAGCTGCCCCGTGTCGAAACCCTGGGCCTCTCGTGGGCGGGCGCAGGCTTACGCTCGACGTCTCCCGTCTGGCGGGTGCCAAAGCTCGAAACCCCGCGACCTATCTCCCCCTAGCTTGAGGCCATCACGGCGGCACGACTGTGAGTCAGTGGCCCCGTCACCATGGTCTTAACTCGATGGCCCGCCCTAGACGCGGGAGGAGGTTGCGGGCGGGAGACGGCCTGACCCGACGCAGTCACGGGAGGGGTGTCAGCGCGAGAGCAACTCGGTGAAGACCCCCTCCGTTGACCATCGCGGGGTTCGCCCGCCGTCCTCTTAGGAGCTCCCGTCTGTGCGACGTCAACGCTGGCCTGCGGCAGACCCTCGAGGATTTTGTCCAGACGGGCCGCCATCCCCTCAAAGTCATCGGTATCATCATCACCATCGTTGTCGTCGTCTTCATCGGGGGATTCCTCCTCGGATTCCCCCCTCTGCCTCTGTGGCAGAACCTCCTAAGTGTTTGGGCCCACCGACACCTGTCATTGTCCTAAGGACCTCTGACGGTGATGCCGGGAGTCCTTCCACTTTAGAAGTCCGATGAGCATTGCTGGGCGCTCATACCACTGCTACCTGTGGCGTATCAAGCTGGCTCGTCCTGACCACTGGTAATGGTCAAACAACGAGAACTGTTTCTTCTCGCCCTTACAGGATAGCAAGTGGCCACTTTAACACCAGGATCATTCGTTGCGAAGATAAAGCAGTAACTCAACAACACAGACCAAAATAATATTTCAGAGTGAAACAGCGGAAGTATTACATAACTTAATTTACAAAAGAAGTTCTTCCAAATAGTAGAGTGTTATTACAAGCCTGGTCCAGCGGAGCAACTGAAACTTTAGTACAGACAGAACAAATTTACAGACCCTGCCCATGGGTCACGCTCACTCTTCTTCGTCGTCAACCTCAACGACGGTCACACAACAGGGTCCGAAACAAGTCGGCTCCTGAGCTTCACCTGCAACAGGGGTATTGAAACCCTGAGTACGGGAGTACTCAACAAGACTTATCCGACGGGAAAAGAGGAGAATTTAGGGATGCAGGCTTAGGATAGACAAGGGGTGGCTGAGCAAGGAGTCAAAGTGTTTTGCGGAAAAGCTTACTAGTAGTGCATCCTTATTTTCAAGTTTTACCCTGAATTCCTCCCTCGCAGAGGCAGAAGAATTCGAGGATAGTCTAACTAGTTGTTCCCCACAGACGAATCCGTGAGTTCCTAACCCTATCATTAAGTATTATTTATCGATGGTCATAGCTTCATGTCGCTATGAGTCCGGGAATTGGGATCCGAACCTCATGAGACATTTTCCTCTTTCTCATTATATCACTTAGTTGCATATTTAACTACGATGAGGGTCGAAGGAATTGAGTCTCCCAATCGGGGAGCAACGACGATTCGAATCGCTTAGCAATCCAGCTGGAGTTCCTAACCACCCGACATATGTAGAACCAAATCTTGCATATATCAACCCAAATCAAGCTCTCCCCAAATCTGACCAGGTTCGCGGCACCCGAGAGCACAGTACTCCACCATCCTACAGCCGATCTAGATGTTTTCCGGTCATCTCAGATCCGTAAGGTGGGTACACACTACTCTCGCCATCTTTCCACTCCCAGTGCGCGAGTAGCTGTTCGCGTCGAGGGATCACAAGACTGGGCTTACCGTAGGCAAGTGGCTAGTACTATAAACTCTCAACCCAGCAGGCCATCAACGGACCGGTCCTTAACCGACACAGTTGGAGACACTACTTTAAGACTCCATTCTTAAAGCAAGTCCACCGACCGGTCTCAAGTTGAAACATCATTGGCCATAAGTGTATCCCACAACAACCCTTCAAACTTTCTTGTTGAAAACCTATCTAGTAGCAGGGCTAAGCATCGCTACGCAGTTTTAAAATAAAACAGGTGTCAAGGACAGGATATAGATATCAAGGTAGTAAATGCAGCAAGTAGGTTAACCCAATTCTCATCTACCTAATGCAGCATTTTCAATTCATAAGTGATAAAAGATTTAAAACACCCAAGGAGGGGTTAATGCATCCGGGGCTTGCCTTGGTTGCAGGGCAGAGAGGGACCCTCGGAGACTTCCCAAGTCTCGGATCCGACTTCCTCGAACGGAGCACCGACCTCAGGGTTCGGCTCAACGGGCGCTCCTTCGGTCACGGACACTATACGCAAGATGATGAATGCTTATGATATGCGTATGGCAATTATGCAAGATGGACCGAATTAAGTACAATTTGCCTACCCAATGCAGTGCAGAACAATTAATAAATAAAGTTGTTTAATAACTTACTATTTTTACTCAAGAGGTTGCATCTGTAAATTAAGACTTTACTTAATTCATAATTATCTTAAATTAAGTAATTATTAAACCTATTTACCTTAATTAATTTTTAATTAATTACTAATGACAGTAATTAAGCATTAAGGCTAAACAATAATTAAATGCCAGAGGTCATTAGGGTTAATGACCTCAGGTCATCACACAATCCAAAATCACTCAACCCTAATCATGAGAATTTAATTAATTATTATTTACTGGTTTTGGAATTATTACTTAAGTACTAAATAAGGGTTTATTAGTATTCTAATCAAACATTATCCAAATGTCATCAAATTTTGTGTGGAGCCAGGGAATAATATTCAGAGGCTCCCCACAATTTTTGGTGATTTTCGGACATACAAATAAATTATTAAAATTCCTAGAAGTTTTATTCATTAATTAAAAGAGCAAATTTTTACAAACATGCAAACTACCAGAAAACAGAACTTAATATTTTTCTTGGGTTCTACTCACTTCAGAGAGCCTACACAAAAATTTCCACGATTTTTGGATTAGCACACAATTAATCACATAATTTCAAACATCAAGCAATTTTAATCAAAAAGGAAAAAGAAAAGAAACACAGCTGCGCAGGCGGCCCACGGGGCACGGCCCAAGTCGGCCCGGGAGCGATCTCCCGCGCGGACTGCGCGCGCCGCGGCCCACAACCGCGCTGCGCAGGCGGCCCACGGGGCACGGCCCACACCCGCGCTGCGCGCGTTCGCGCCCTCGCCTCCCCTCAGGACGTCGCTGACAGCGGGCCCCCGCTGTCAGCTCCGTCTTCCACCTCCGGCCGGCCAAATCAATGGCGCGACCGAGCCATCCGTGCCTCCTCTGCTTCCCGTGATCTGCTGGTCGTGTTCTCCATTCCTAGGCGCACCTCTGGATACCCTTCTCACTTCCTCTCTTCTCCCCTAACCCCCGCGACCACGGACACGGCGGACGGCCACCTCGGCCGGGCAACCACCGGCCACTACACTTGAGTAGAGCGCGAAAAGAGTAGCGCAAAAGCGACAGAAGCTCACCACGACTTCAACCGAGCAACAAACGGCCGCGGAGAGGCTTTGAGCGGTGCTGGCCACGGTGGGATGCTTGCGGCGGCGCTTTGGCCGGAGCTGGAGAAGAGCGGCTCGGGAAAGGGCTCTGGTGGGTTAGCGCTTGCGCTTGGGGGCGCAATCGGTGGCTGGGCTCAAGGCGGAGTCGCTGGGGTGCTCAATTCGCGTGGAAAGGCAACGAGGAGGACGAATTTTGGCGGCGGATGGTGGTGGTCGGCGGTGAGGTTCGAGAGAGGAAAAGAGAACTCCGGCCGTCCGAGGCTTTATCCAAGCGGCGGAGCAGGGGATGTGGATGAGGCCGTCCGCGCGAAGCACAGCAGCAAGCAGCTGCGTGGCCAGCTGCGTGGCGTCGCGCGCGGAGGCGGCGCCTGCCCGCCCTGCCACCGGGGTGGACGAGCTCGTGATCCCCTGGATCACTGTAGCTCCCCCTTATCTCCTCTCTTTTGTCCCCTTGCGAAAATCAGCCAAAATTTGAACTAAACTCCAAATTCCACCAAAACAAAAATTGTGCCAAATTTTATAAGCTACAAAACCTATTTAAGAGTCCAGAACTAATTTCGAGTGTAACAGGGTGAATTTGGCCAAACAGTTTGAAAATCAAACTCAAATCAAAGAAATTCCAAATTTTTGAATTGGGGCAAAACAGAATTTCCAAAATTACTTTTGATTTTGTATAACAACTTGAAAAACTCCCAACATGAAAGTTGCTCAACTTTTTGTGCTCTACAACTTTCATGTTGACCACTTTTCAAAATTCCAAATGGATTTTGAATTGGGGGTTTAAGTTGGAAAAGGGGACACTTTCTGGAAATCTGTATTTTCAAAAATTACTTTGAATTTTGTATTGAAACTTCAAAAACTCAAAACACCAAAGTTGTACATCTTGCCAGGATCTACAACTTTGCTTTTGAACTCAACCTCAAATTTTGCTTAGTTTTTGAATTACACAAAAGGGGGCAGTTCTAGGGTTCAAAAATCAGGGTTTTCCCCCCCCCCTTAGCTCTTCGGAAATCTTTCACCCTAGGGTTTTAGCATCCAACACCAGTATCCAAACACAATGTAAGCACACTTTAATTCCCTAAGCACAAGCACTCAAAGTAAACTTATTTTAAATTGATGCATACTAATGTGCTTTAACAATTATGATTTGCAATGCTCATGATGACATGATCCGTTTTTAGTAACCGTAACATCAGGGATGTTACAGCCCTTCCCCCTTAAAGAAATCTCGTCCCCGAGATTTAAAACCTTAGGGTAAGTAATGGAAAAGGAAATTTGTCAAACTCTTTCATCTTCAACTTTTCCATAAGGCAAGGAATTGGGGAAAATACTTCATTATATGCATATATGTACATTAAGTACATGGCTTTGGTAACTCTTTTTCTTCACTGGAGTACATTCTCTGGTTATCATGTGCTATCCTGAAGGGAAGCATGGAATTCAGGAAAATTCTCTAACAAGTAATCTTCAGATTCCCAGGTAGCTTCTTCTTCAGAGTGCTGGCTCCATTGTACTTTATACCATTTGGTGGTTGTCCTTCGAGTAACTCTAGCTTTTTGATCCAGTACTTGAATAGGATATTCCGAATAAGTTAGATCTGGTTCAAGCTTTACATCTTCGATATCTTGAACTCGATCTGGTACCCGAAGACACTTTTTCAATTGAGACACATGGAACACATTATGTACCCCGGATAATCGTTCGGGCAGTTTAAGGCGGTAAGCGACTTGCCCACATCGGTCAATAATTGGAAATGGACCAATGTAACGAGGCGCTAACTTGCCTTTAACACCAAAACGATTTACTCCTTTCATTGGGGATACTTTCAAATACACATGATCACCTTTGGCGAACTTCAATGGTCGACGTCTTTTATCAGCGTAACTTTTCTGTCGGGACTGAGCAACTTTCAAATTATTTTGGATTTGTTTCACTTTGTTCTCAGTCTCTTTCACTAAGTCAACTCCGAAGAACCATCTTTCTCCAGGTTCTGACCAATGTAACGGAGTTCGACATCGGCGACCATACAGTGCCTCAAAGGGAGCCATTTTGATACTCTCTTGATAGCTATTATTGTAGGAAAATTCTGCTAGAGGCAAGCAGTCATCCCACTTATCTGGAAAATTCAGGGCACAAGATCTTAATAGATCTTCTAGGGTTTGATTTACCCTTTCAGTTTGCCCACCGGTTTGAGGGTGGTAGGCTGTACTGTATAAAAGCTTAGTGCCCAAAGACTCATGTAAACATTTCCAGAACTGGGAGACAAATTGTGTGCCTCTATCCGACACTATTGTCTTTGGCACTCCATGCAGACTTAGAATACGGTCAAAATAAATCTTAGCATAGGTGGAGGCAGGATACAATAGCTTTACCGGCAGAAAATGTGCTGTTTTGGTGAGACGATCTACTATGACCCAAATGGAATCAAAGCCCTTGGCCGTTTTAGGCAATCCTACTATGAAATCCATACTTATGTCATCCCATTTCCATGCGGGGATAGGCAAAGGTTGCAACTCCCTAGCGGATTTGAGATGAATGGCTTTGACCTTTCGACAGGTGTCACACTGGGCCACATAGCGAGCTATTTCTATCTTCATTTTTGTCCACCAAAACCTTTGCTTCAGGTCCTGATACATCTTATTGCTTCCCGGATGAATGGAATACCTCGTGGTATGAGCTTCATCTAGGATTTGCCGCCGTAACTCAGGTACCTTTGGAACCACTAACCGGTTCTTGAACCAGATTACTCCCGCCTCATCCACCTTAAAGTCTGTGAGTGCTCTATTAGAAATCTTCTCTTTAAGATGTCTCATGCCTTTGTTTTCTTTTTGTGCCTTTATGATTTGAGCCTCGAGATTGAAATCAATCTTTAAATTGGAAAGGCTTCCTTGGGAAATCATTTCTATTCCCAAGTTCTCTAGCTCTTGGCACAAAGTTATATCCCTAGGCTTCACTGTTAAGCAATTACAGTGAGCCTTACGACTGAGGGCATCCGCTACTACATTTGCCTTGCCAGGGTGATAATGCACCTCAAGGTCGTAATCTTTAATTAGTTCTAGCCACCTTCGCTGGCGCATATTAAGCTCGGCTTGAGTAAAGATATACTTCAAGCTTTTGTGATCTGTATATAGATGACATGTGTTTCCCAACAAATAATGACGCCAGAGCTTTAATGCATGTACCACGGCGGCTAGTTCGAGATCATGGGTCGGGTAATTCTCTTCATGAGGTTTGAGTTGCCTGGAAGCATATGCAATTACGCGACCCTCCTGCATCAGCACACAGCCTAACCCGATTCCTGATGCGTCACAATATACATCAAAGGGTTTTTCAATATCTGGCTGGGCTAAGACAGGTGCAGTTGTCAACAACCTTTTCAGAGTCTGAAAAGCTTGCTCACATTGGGGTGACCAAACAAATTTTGTTTGACTTTTGAGCAAGGTTGTGATTGGTTTGGCGACTCTGGAAAAGTCCGGGATAAAACGACGGTAATATCCCGCCATGCCCAGAAAACTACGGACCTCATGTACCGTAGTCGGGGGTTTCCACTTCAACACATCTTTTACCTTGCCTGGGTCTACAGCGACTCCTTCCGCTGATAATACATGACCCAGGAAATGAACTTTGTCCAGCCAGAACTCACATTTGCTGAACTTGGCATATAGCTGGTGCTCCCTGAGACGGGTCAGCACGATTCTCAAGTGTTCAGCATGCTCCTTCTTAGTTTTGGAGTAAATCAAGATGTCATCGATGAAGACGACCACAAATTTGTCTAGTTCTGGCATGAAGACAGAGTTCATCAGGTACATAAAATGGGCCGGTGCGTTAGTCAACCCAAAAGACATCACCAAGTATTCATACAACCCGTAACGGGTTGTGAAAGCAGTCTTGGGCACATCTTCCGGCCTAATTTTAATTTGATGGTACCCTGATCTCAAATCAATTTTTGAGAACACTTTGGCCCCAGCTAGCTGGTCAAACAATAAGTCGATGCGGGGCAATGGGTACTTGTTCTTAATCGTCACCTCATTTAGAGGACGATAGTCGACGCACAGCCTTAATGTCTGATCTTTCTTCTTCACAAACAAGGCTGGGCAACCCCATGGAGAAGAACTGGGCTGAATAAAACCCTTCTGTAACAATTCTTGTAATTGGGTTTTTAATTCGGCCAGCTCTTTCGGTGCCATTCTGTAGGCCCTTCGAGATATTGGGGCCGTTCCCGGTTTCAATTCTATACTGAATTGTACATCCCGGTCCGGAGGCAGACCTGGTAAGTCTTCAGGAAATACATCCGGGAAATCTCGAACTACCGGGATATCTTTAACTTCGGACACATTAGCGGCATGAACTTGCCCAATTGTCCGTTTGGGAGTAACTAATTGGATTAGCAAATAAGAACTCTCATTGGGCAATGGGATTTTAATGGTTCGGTGCAAAGTGTCTAGCACAACCCCTCGTTGCGCCATCCAGTTCATGCCTAAGATGACATCAATTTCTTGGTCCTTAAGAACAATCATGCTAGTAGGAAAATTGTGCCCACCAAATTCGATGGGTACTTGGTGAACCATTTCTTTAGACATCAGCCGTCCTCCTGGCGACTGTATATAAAAATGATCTTGTGTTTCCCCAATGGGTATGCCATGCTTTAACACAAAGGTGCGATTGATAAATGTATGGGATGCACCAGAATCAAAGAGCATTAAAGCAGGATGCTTCGCAACAGGAAACGTACCCATCATCACTGGTTCACCCTCTGGAATTGTCTCCACTTCAGTATGGAAGACTTGCCCTGTCTTCTTTACCGGTCTACCTTTCTGTACCTGTTGCCCTTTTTGAACCCCAGTTCTGAACTGACCCTGCTGGGGTTGGCCCATAGGTGGCCTTGGAAAAGTAGGGTTGGTTTGACGGGGAAAAGGGCACTCTTTAGAGAAATGCCCAGGTTTACCACAATTGAAGCAAGGGTAATTGTGGCTGGGCGGAGCAGTAGGGCGAACACCCGGGGCGTTCGGCTGGCGTGGTGCAAAAGCGATGGCAGTAGGTCGAGAATATACCTGCTGCCCAGGTCTGTACTGTGGAGGGGAGAAAGGACCACGATAAGGTATCGGCGTTTGGAAACGTCCGTGGCCCTGTGGATGATAAATGACCCTCTGGCGCTTTTGACCGCGACCAGAGAAAGAAGAGGAAGCAGCCTTCTTCTTGGCTTCCTTATGTTTCCTATTCTTTTCCTCTGAGGCGATAGCAATATTTACCGCCTCATAGAAAGTAGCATTTTGGCATGTGGTCATCATGGTCTGAAGCTTAGTATTTAGACCACGCATGAAACAGGCTTTCCTCTTTCTGTCAGTGTTCACATGATCCGTGGCATATTGAGAAAGATGATTAAACCTTGCCACGTATTCCATAACACTTTTGTCGCCTTGCTGCAAGGCGAACTCTTCGGCCTTCATGGCCATGAGCCCTTCGGGGATGTAGTGGGCGCGAAACGCGTCCCTAAACTCGGTCCAGGTAACTTGGTGTCCGGGAGCTTGAATAGCTAAGAAGTACTCCCACCATGCACCTGCAGCTCCCCGAAGCTGCTGGGCTGCAAATAAGGGTTTCTGAGTTTCTGAACACTGAATTAAACTGAACTTATGCTCCATAGTTCGGAGCCAGTCATCCGCTTCTAAAGGCTCATCGGCCTTAGTGAACACTGGGGGTCTGGTCTCGGTAAAATCTACATATCGAGCCTCTCCATCCCCGTTGCGCGGTGCCCTGAAGTTTGAAGCAGGGTGTGTTTGACGCTGGGCTAGCTCGCGCAGCAAGCGAGCATTGTCAGTAGTGGCACTTAGCAGGACAGCAATGGCGTCAGCCAAAGAAGGTGGAGCAGGTGGAGGGTTGGGGATATCATCCCCTCCCTGGGATGTCCCAGCTCCATCGGATCCGCGAGTACGCATCGGCATCTGTTACAAGAATCGTAGATACCTGTTACCACGTAGAATTCATAACACAGAACATATCTTACATTCACTTATTAAACATTAGTTAGATACACCCCAAGAGTAAACAAGTTCAACTTCTCAAACCGAAAGAAAACTTATATTACAAACCCGAACCCCACTACGGCAAGCTAAGACCCCTACAACGACGTTGCCCTCGGTTTCACCGAACTAATCGGTGTGGCCAGAGCTGTAGCCCGGGTCGTCGTTGCCATCATCTTGATTACCCCCTGGGTTGTGATCATCGGGGTCGGACTCCTCTTCACCACTGAGGCCTGGATCGGGTTCTCCATCGTCTGCCAACTCGCCATCCGTATCCATTTCTCCTTCGCCGGGAGGTGGGTGGAGTTGATGATACAGATCAAATGCAATATCACGATATTGCATAGCCAGGTCATTGACTGTATCTAAGTGATATGCCAGCTCCAGTTTCTCCAGCTGGAGCTGATCCTCTCGTTGCCACGCGACATCCCGTTGTGCGGTGACCGTGGCCGCCATCTTCACATACAAATCCTTGAGATACTTTGCCTTGCCCAACTTTGCGTTCATCCTAGTTAGCTCATGCCTATGGGTGCTCCTAGCTTCTTCCTCTCGGGCAATGGCTGCATTCCGCTCCTCCACCATCCGGGACAACATAGCTTCACAGTTTTCCGTAGCTTGTTTTTCTTTGGCCAGTTGAGCTTTGAGTTTGCCAATCTCCATAACATTGTACATTCTCTCTCGCATCACCTCAGTCAACTCGGCGGACAGCCTGTCCACCTCCTGCTGAGGCGGGGTACGGCTACTACTGGCTTGATCATTGCGTGGAGCTAGCTGATGTCGGGGAACTCCTTTTGGACCCGTCCGCTTACGCGGGGTCTGCTTCTGACGAGCCATCCTGTAGAGGGTAAGTTTAGATGAGTAAAAGAGACCTTAAAGGTTAGCAAGAATAGGATTGATTCTATTCACCCAACCCAAACAAGGAGGAAGGAACTTAACCAGTTAATACGTTATGATGCATGCACGAACTTACGATTCCTACTAACAATTCGTAACGATATTACTTTAAACTTTTACAACATAGGGCAATACTTTAGGTTGCTCCTCCAAACCACTTAAAAAAAATTCTAAGAAAGCCTATAGACAGGGGTAGATTAGGACTAAGCACTTGGACTCAAAATAGGCAAGTTCATAATATTAGTTTCAAACGAATTTTTGAAGTTTTTTTCAAAAGGTTCCGCAGTCATCTTAGCAACGAATGCTCTGATACCAGCTGTGGCAGAACCTCCTAAGTGTTTGGGCCCACCGACACCTGTCATTGTCCTAAGGACCTCTGACGGTGATGCCGGGAGTCCTTCCACTTTAGAAGTCCGATGAGCATTGCTGGGCGCTCATACCACTGCTACCTGTGGCGTATCAAGCTGGCTCGTCCTGACCACTGGTAATGGTCAAACAACGAGAACTGTTTCTTCTCGCCCTTACAGGATAGCAAGTGGCCACTTTAACACCAGGATCATTCGTTGCGAAGATAAAGCAGTAACTCAACAACACAGACCAAAATAGTATTTCAGAGTGAAACAGCGGAAGTATTACATAACTTAATTTACAAAAGAAGTTCTTCCAAATAGTAGAGTGTTATTACAAGCCTGGTCCAGCGGAGCAACTGAAACTTTAGTACAGACAAAACAAATTTACAGACCCTGCCCATGGGTCACGCTCACTCTTCTTCGTCGTCAACCTCGACGACGGTCACACAACAGGGACCGAAACAAGTCGGCTCCTGTGCTTCACCTGCAACAGGGGTATTGAAACCCTGAGTACGGGAGTACTCAACAAGACTTATCCGACGGGAAAAGAGGAGAATTTAGGGATGCAGGCTTAGGATAGACAAGGGGTGGCTGAGCAAGGAGTCAAAGTGTTTTGCGGAAAAGCTTACTAGTAGTGCATCCTTATTTTCAAGTTTTACCCTGAATTCCTCCCTCGCAGAGGCAGAAGAATTCGAGGATAGTCTAACTAGTTGTTCCCCACAGACGAATCCGTGAGTTCCTAACCCTATCATTAAGTATTATTTATCGATGGTCATAGCTTCATGTCGCTATGAGTCCGGGAATTGGGATCCGAACCTCATGAGACATTTTCCTCTTTCTCATTATATCACTTAGTTGCATATTTAACTACGATGAGGGTCGAAGGAATTGAGTCTCCCAATCGGGGAGCAACGACGATTCGAATCGCTTAGCAATCCAGCTGGAGTTCCTAACCACCCGACATATGTAGAACCAAATCTTGCATATATCAACCCAAATCAAGCTCTCCCCAAATCTGACCAGGTTCGCGGCACCCGAGAGTACAGTACTCCACCATCCTACAGCCGATCTAGATGTTTTCCGGTCATCTCAGATCCGTAAGGTGGGTACACACTACTCTCGCCATCTTTCCACTCCCAGTGCGCGAGTAGCTGTTCGCGTCGAGGGATCACAAGACTGGGCTTACCGTAGGCAAGTGGCTAGTACTATAAATTCTCAACCCAGCAGGCCATCAACGGACCGGTCCTTAACCGACACAGTTGGAGACACTACTTTAAGACTCCATTCTTAAAGCAAGTCCACCGACCGGTCTCAAGTTGAAACATCATTGGCCACAAGTGTATCTCACAACAACCCTTCAAACTTTCTTGTTTGAAAACCTATCTAGTAGCAGGGCTAAGCATCGCTACGCAGTTTTAAAATAAAACAGGTGTCAAGGACAGGATATAGATATCAAGGTAGTAAATGCAGCAAGTAGGTTAACCCAATTCTCATCTACCTAATGCAGCATTTTCAATTCATAAGTGATAAAAGATTTAAAACACCCAAGGAGGGGTTAATGCATCCGGGGCTTGCCTTGGTTGCAGGGCAGAGAGGGACCCTCGGAGACTTCCCAAGTCTCGGATCCGACTTCCTCGAACGGAGCACCGACCTCAGGGTTCGGCTCAACGGGCGCTCCTTCGGTCACGGACACTATACGCAAGATGATTAATGCTTATGATATGCGTATGGCAATTATGCAAGATGGACCGAATTAAGTACAATTTGCCTACCCAATGCAGTGCAGAACAATTAATAAATAAAGTTGTTTAATAACTTACTATTTTTACTCAAGAGGTTGCATCTGTAAATTAAGACTTTACTTAATTCATAATTATCTTAAATTAAGTAATTATTAAACCTATTTACCTTAATTAATTTTTAATTAATTACTAATGACAGTAATTAAGCATTAAGGCTAAACAATAATTAAATGCCAGAGGTCATTAGGGTTAATGACCTCAGGTCATCACACAATCCAAAATCACTCAACCCTAATCATGAGAATTTAATTAATTATTATTTACTGGTTTTGGAATTATTACTTAAGTACTAAATAAGGGTTTATTAGTATTCTAATCAAACATTATCCAAATGTCATCAAATTTTGTGTGGAGCCAGGGAATAATATTCAGAGGCTCCCCACAATTTTTGGTGATTTTCGGACATACAAATAAATTATTAAAATTCCTAGAAGTTTTATTCATTAATTAAAAGAGCAAATTTTTACAAACATGCAAACTACCAGAAAACAGAACTTAATATTTTTCTTGGGTTCTACTCACTTCAGAGAGCCTACACAAAAATTTCCACGATTTTTGGATTAGCACACAATTAATCACATAATTTCAAACATCAAGCAATTTTAATCAAAAAGGAAAAAGAAAAGAAACACAGCTGCGCAGGCGGCCCACGGGGCACGGCCCAAGTCGGCCCGGGAGCGATCTCCCGCGCGGACTGCGCGCGCCGCGGCCCACAACCGCGCTGCGCAGGCGGCCCACGGGGCACGGCCCACACACGCGCTGCGCGCGTTCGCGCCCTCGCCTCCCCTCAGGACGTCGCTGACAGCGGGCCCCCGCTGTCAGCTCCGTCTTCCACCTCCGGCCGGCCAAATCAATGGCGCGACCGAGCCATCCGTGCCTCCTCTGCTTCCCGTGATCTGCTGGTCGTGTTCTCCATTCCTAGGCGCACCTCTGGATACCCTTCTCACTTCCTCTCTTCTCCCCTAACCCCCGCGACCACGGACACGGCGGACGGCCACCTCGGCCGGGCAACCACCGGCCACTACACTTGAGTAGAGCGCGAAAAGAGTAGCGCAAAAGCGACAGAAGCTCACCACGACTTCAACCGAGCAACAAACGGCCGCGGAGAGGCTTTGAGCGGTGCTGGCCACGGTGGGATGCTTGCGGCGGCGCTTTGGCCGGAGCTGGAGAAGAGCGGCTCGGGAAAGGGCTCTGGTGGGTTAGCGCTTGCGCTTGGGGGCGCAATCGGTGGCTGGGCTCAAGGCGGAGTCGCTGGGGTGCTCAATTCGCGTGGAAAGGCAACGAGGAGGACGAATTTTGGCGGCGGATGGTGGTGGTCGGCGGTGAGGTTCGAGAGAGGAAAAGAGAACTCCGGCCGTCCGAGGCTTTATCCAAGCGGCGGAGCAGGGGATGTGGATGAGGCCGTCCGCGCGAAGCACAGCAGCAAGCAGCTGCGTGGCCAGCTGCGTGGCGTCGCGCGCGGAGGCGGCGCCTGCCCGCCCTGCCACCGGGGTGGACGAGCTCGTGATCCCCTGGATCACTGTAGCTCCCCCTTATCTCCTCTCTTTTGTCCCCTTGCGAAAATCAGCCAAAATTTGAACTAAACTCCAAATTCCACCAAAACAAAAATTGTGCCAAATTTTATAAGCTACAAAACCTATTTAAGAGTCCAGAACTAATTTTGAGTGTAACAGGGTGAATTTGGCCAAACAGTTTGAAAATCAAACTCAAATCAAAGAAATTCCAAATTTTTGAATTGGGGCAAAACAGAATTTCCAAAATTACTTTTGATTTTGTATAACAACTTGAAAAACTCCCAACATGAAAGTTGCTCAACTTTTTGTGCTCTACAACTTTCATGTTGACCACTTTTCAAAATTCCAAATGGATTTTGAATTGGGGGTTTAAGTTGGAAAAGGGGACACTTTCTGGAAATCTGTATTTTCAAAAATTACTTTGAATTTTGTATTGAAACTTCAAAAACTCAAAACACCAAAGTTGTACATATTGCCAGGATCTACAACTTTGCTTTTGAACTCAACCTCAAATTTTGCTTAGTTTTTGAATTACACAAAAGGGGGCAGTTCTAGGGTTCAAAAATCAGGGTTTTCCCCCCCCTTAGCTCTTCGGAAATCTTTCACCCTAGGGTTTTAGCATCCAACACCAGTATCCAAACACAATGTAAGCACACTTTAATTCCCTAAGCACAAGCACTCAAAGTAAACTTATTTTAAATTGATGCATACTAATGTGCTTTAACAATTATGATTTGCAATGCTCATGATGACATGATCCGTTTTTAGTAACCGTAACATCAGGGATGTTACAGCCTCGACTTCGCGCGGCGTTTCTCGAGCGCTTGCCGCTCGAGATTCTTCTTCTTTTCTTTCTTATTTTCTAAGTCCTTTTCAGACTTCTGCTTCTCCACGGACTCATGCATCTTGTCGTGATCGACGTCATCCTCCTTTACCGGAGGCTTCAAGGATCGAGCGTCAATTGATCCCTGCACGGGCGAAGAAAAGCCTTAAGAAGGAATTAATAAAGTCAAGAATCAAAGCCATAAGTGGGTGAAGGACTTACCTGGTCAATCGACCCCTTATCAGGCCTCATAGGGAAGCCGCTGACATGCTTAGGCTGAAAGTCGCTTGCGACGGCCGCCCTGACTCTGGCCGCAACCTCGTCGTCCGCAGGAGCCTCGTTGGACATCCGGCAGGCCTCGAGATCCCAGGACAAAACACCGGGACTCATCTCGTCCATCCTCAGCGGCTGAGACATCAACGGGAGAACCCGTCGATGATGGACAGCTGAGAGGACGAGTGCGGCTATCAGGCCTTCCTCGCGCAGCTTCTTCAGGGCGTCGAGGATGGGACAGAGCCGTGATTGATGGGCCTAGACGACACCATACTTCCAGTGGTCCGAACGCTCCGAGATCAAGCGCCCGGTGTAGGCGGGGAGGAGGTCGTCGTCATTCCGCAAGAAGAACCATTGAGAGTCCCACCCGGCGTGGTTTGACGTCAACCCCACTGGGTCGTACTCCCACGGCTTCTCCACCTTGCCGGTCTTCAGCACCAGATTGAGGCACCCGGCCCGCACCGGCTTCCTCACCCCTACGGTTCCACTGGGGGCGTTGAAGAGCTCGCCCCAATACAGGTGGAGCCACAAATCCTAGTGCGGCATCATCTCGAGGTAGCCCTCACACACTGCTGCGAAAACCGCCACGGCAGTGATGGCGTTCGGCGAAAAGTGTTGAAGCTCCACAACGTAGTGGTGGAAGAGCGCCCGCATAAAGCGGCTCAGAGGGGAACCCAAGCCGTGGCGGTGAAACTTGGCGAAGGAGACGATGTACCCCTTGGGCGGCCTCGGTTCCTGGTGATCCGCTGCCGGCGCAATCCACTCTGGCCGCGACGACGAAACGCGAGAGCGCAGAAGACCTTCCTTCTCGAGCTCTAGCAACCGACGCTCCGTCATCGACGACGGGCGCCAGTCATCGGCGGCGATGAGTCTCACCGGCATCCTGAGGAGGAAGGAGAACGACTGTACTACTGCTCGAGGGTGCGCGTGCGCATGAGATGGCAAAGGGGCGGAGGCAAGAACAAGGGCAGAAGGTGTAAGGAGCGACGGCAGGGAGACCCAAGGATATTTATAGACGCTGACCACCAACGGACAGATCCGACGGATACGGTAACTCCCCCAGTAAATGCGCCACCTAACGGTCCTTATTTCTCTCATAGACAGGACACTATGAATTACACGCCGGTACAGTGCCGCAATGGCTCCCGCCTAAAAAGGCGCACCCAACGGGTAAAAAGGCGAATCTCCGCGATTCTTTCCTTCCCCTGTAAGCCAAGTTACGTACTCGTTACGATGAAAATCTTGAGAGGTCACAGGCTGACCCACCGAATGGGTTCGACAGCCGATCTCGAGTACCAGAGTCAGGGATGCCAGGCTAGCGGTTGAAAAGCGAGGCCCGCCTTGAGAACTCGTTGGGGATGTCCAAGGCGAGGGCGAGACGGTCGAGAGGAATCCCCATGAAGGGAGGCATCGAGCCGCTGGACTCTATCGAACGAGACCAGTAACCCCGACCACGTCGACCCCGCTTTATGAGGACGCCTCCGGGCTACAGCTGACCCCCTCGAACGGGGCACAGGTTCTCACTTGGATTACCCGATAGGAGCTCAATCTGGGGAAAGTGACGCTCGCTCTGCCGGGAGTACGTCACGACCCCGACGCAAAACCAACAGACCAAAGCCTCTAACTCCTCTTCCATGAAGGACATCAAGAGCGTTTCCATCAAGTAAGGCAACATAACCCTCGAAGGAGTCAAAGACTCCTCCAAGGGCTCAGGGGCTACCCCCGCGGGGGTCGCTCGCGCGACCCATGGAAACTCGACCGATAAGAAGAGCCTCTACTCGAGCACAAAGCGCTCAAATAGAGACTCGGGGGCTACTGTCGAGGGTATCAGTAAGGGTGTTGACGGTCCTTAATGCTTACATTTAACCATCAACTAATCATAGAAAAGGATCCAAATGCAACCAACACCTAGACTTAGGGTTTTATCTGACAGAATTCCACGAGTTTTGGTGTTTGTCTATTTCTACAAGGGGTTATCAGGAAATATGAAAGAAAGGCCCACACGTCGGGTTTACATAGAGATATTAAAGTGCCGCGCAATTTTCTACCATCTAGAAGACTCCAGAAGCCACGGGAACGAACGGGAGGCCGATCGGGCCCGGGGGCAGGGCGCCCGCCCAGCTACAGTAACCAATCAGCTTCAACTTCGCGGATCGTGCTCCACCGACCTAAGGGACCAAGGAAAACCATGCGATTAATGTCAGTTTGATCCGACGGCCCATATTCATCTGAAAAGACTATATAAGCAAGGCCCCCTGGCCCCTAGAGAGCATACCTCTTCTATAGAATCAAAGTTAGGGTTTCAATTCTTCATCCAAGTAGAGATGATCCCTCTAGTTCTTCTAGTTCTACCTCTAGTTCATCTAGTTCTAGTTCTAGTTCATCTAGTTCTAGTTCTAGTTCCTCTAGTTCTAGTTCTAGTTAGTTCTATTTGTAATCTAGAAAATAGGGAGAGAGAAGAGGAGAGCGAAGGAGGAGCCGGGTCTGTCGGATCTTCCTCAACATTGTACTTTTGCAGCAACTGGTTCGTTCTTCGTCGTTCTCCATGTTCTTCAACTCATAATTCCTGAGTTCTTTTATTACTTTTATTTACATTCAAGTTATTTATTGGATTCCCGCTTGCATCAAGTGCTCTAATCTTTGAAACATTAGACTAGTAATTAATAGATTAGACGTGGTGTTTAGTCTTGCAATTACCTGGAATTGCACCCAATCCTGCGGATTGTTGTGGTAGCCTTAGGGTAGTGACAGCCCTAACGGTCGACATATTCCACCTCGTTCGGATCGGTGTTTGTAGGACCGTAGTCGGAATTTCCTAGCCCCCTTCTCGTCTCTTTCTGTGGTTAGTGTTCTGATGTCCCGATATAGATAATCTTGAAGTAATTCTTGATTCCTAGATCAACTAGAGAACTCTCAAGAAACTTCCTCTCTTCCCACCAAAAATAATCATATAGTTATCCTTGGGCGATCTTGGATCTTAATTAGTACACTCACGTTCTCTGTGGAAAATCGATACTCTGGAATACTCCCGGGTGAAAGATACATCGGTATCCGTGCGCTTGCGGATTTTTCTGTTTGCGTTTAAAATATCCAACAAGCTTTCTGGCGTCGTTGTCGGGGAACGGTAGCTGTGCTAGTTTCTAACCAAGTCGTCCGAGTATCCTTTTTCTTTTCCTTTTATACCACACTCACCTTATCATTTTCACCATACCACATGGATTTCACTCTAAGCATTAATGAGCGTGGAATTTATTTCATAGCCACTTCATTTACTCCATGCTCATATGCAACATCTTCACAATCCATTGGTCTCTCCAACATCACCACATTCGAGATCTCCAACCCCCACTTCCTTTCTATTTATAAAAACTTTAAAAGGGCGGTTGTCGATGCATATGTCTATAATAAATTTTGCAGATCTCGTTCAGTTGGTCTTGATATAGGTCAGCGTTGGAGGGGAAACCACTTCGCCGACATAAATTGATGGTTTCCCAAAGGACAAGCTTAGTGTCCTAAAACAAGCACTGATCAGATCGTAACATGAGCTTTTAATTATTTGCAACATTACCTTGTGTATTGAGCATATAAGGACAATTGTAAAAAAAATTCCTTCGGGTATTCTTGTCACTAACCTTTCCAGGTTTGGAGCAAGAAGATCGGATGAATGACAAGCACAAGGTATGTACAACCAATCATCATACAACATTGAATTAAATTCATCCAAACTTGAATTTTGCAAAATTCAAGCTTGGGGGAGTACTTTATATAAAAACATCATTGGCCATGTTGCTATGTTGGTTGTCCCTACCTTTGAGACATGCTCAATTTGTTAAATAGTAATCACACTACTTCATCTCCACTTGAGTAGATCTCTATAAAAGCCATCACGCTACGTTTGTTTATCCTAGTAAGTGTTAGTTTGGAAGTACTGTACATACTTCTATTGGTTTTTAAATTAAGCGTGGTGCTTAGGTTAAATAGCCTTCCTTAATCTAATTAGACATGGAGTCTAGTTTGGTTATTGAACTAAAAACTGCTTGTGTAGACATTGGTATATTTTGTTGGACTAACCCCTGCAGGAAAACTTTCAATTTCGACCGGGGAAGTCCTGAGATAAACTCACATTGGAGACAAAGAGAGAGGCACATGAAGTTTAACAATTTACACAAGGAAGGCATAGCTCACAAGTGATGATTCATGGAGGGTGCCACAAACACGATGCACAACCACTAAGAAAGGAAAGCTTTCACAAGGTGATACTGTACCATCACTCTTCAAGTAAGGTAACATCTTAAGGTGCTTGACTATCACTTTAGAAGCTTCTCCTTGGTTCTGGTGTTCACATGAATAAAAGAGACAAACATGTATGATCTACAACTCTAGATTAACCAACCCAATCGATTCAACATATTTAGTCCTTCCACCTTTGTGATTCCACACTCCTAATCATATTAGCTAAAATGTTGCACACTCAATCTTTGGAAGATATAAACAAAACATATATATAGATAGATTATCTTTCCATAAGGTTGAGCAATCTAATCTGACAAATGTTAAATACTACACTCATGATTTTATTATCCATCAACTTTGTCTTGCTAACTATGCTTGAGGTTAGAGAAGAACAAATACACTTTAGGTTCTGTTGGTGTTTTCCACCAACAGGGCCCATGCACTTGATCTCTGCCTTGTCTCTATGAGTAGGTACACTTCGAGCAAAATATGAAGGACTTTTATAACTCCCAGACTCCACCAAGTGAAGAACCTAGATCTACGAGGACAAACACACTAGAGATATTGGACATTCAGGCAATCACTGCCCTGAGATGCTTGAGGACGTAACTACTGGAGTAACCCCATTGTGGAAGTAATTACTGACCTTCTGCCGATTAAGAGAGGCGATCCAGGACGCCCCATCATCCCGATCTCCATTGGCATGGTGGACTTCCCAGAAGCACTCTGCGACTTTGGCTCCAGCGTCAACATTATGCCTAGGGTACTCTATGAAAAATTCTTTACACATCCTTTATTAGAAACAGCCATGTGTTTGCAGCTTGCAGATCGTACGCTAAGTTTCCCAAAGAGAATATTGAAGAACCTCTACGTCCGAGTTGGTACCTTATACGCTCCAGTAGACTTCGTGGTGATAGAGATTATTACTGATGAGAGGGCACCCATCATCCTAGGGAGGCCATTCCTGAACACCTCGGGAGTTGTCATCTACGCTAGTGCTGCCAAGATCAGTTTCTACATCAAGGGAAGGACGGAGACGTTTTCCTTCAAGAACAAGAATACACAAATTTTAGAGCAATCCTAACATGAACCAAGGAAGAGGACCAACAGGAGGAACAAGAACAAGTAAATGTGTACCGAGTCAGCTAACATGGTCACTGCAGCTCAAGGAGGTCAATATCGTCAACTCAAGTCACCTTTCTTGATCAAGAGGGACGACCCTGGTGTCCCAAGCATCGAGTGCACAATCAACGGATATTCTTTTCAGAAGACACTCTACGACACCGGATCTAACGTCAACATAATGGCCGCAGTCACTTATCAGCTCCTGCATGGAACCATGTCCCTACAACCAACATACATTCAGCTCCATAGTGCAGATCAGACAGTCCAAAAGATTTTCAGGTTATTGACATGGGAGAAGACGAGTACGATCCACCCATCATCCTTGGAAGACCGTTCTTTAGCACCATTAAAGCAATCATATACATTGCAACCAGAGAAGTCCACATGCACTTCCCCTCAGAGAAGGTACGCCACTGTTTTAATGACCCTAACTATATAGTTGAAGACTCTAAGCAGGTCAGGACAAGAAGACGACGCAACCGCAACCAGGGGAGGCAAATCATCAAGGATGGATGGGCAGACTACGAAGGAGAAGTGATAAGGTCTGAAGACATACAGTTTGAACAGAACTGTCCTGAGAAGACCGTAGCACCAAGTCAGGTGTGGAGAAAGAAGATAGTTATACACGAAGAGCAGACGCCGCCGGAACAACCGACTACGCCATCCAGCAAATCCCAGGATGATTCAGGAAACGGAGAGTCCCGTTCGGAGGACTTAAATGTAACACCCCAGTGTTATGGTTGCATTGATCATGTGCATAGCATAAGCATCATCATTTACTTAAAGCATATCATGATCATCATCTATCTTGAGCCATGTCATTCTATGCAAAAATATGATTTAAATTGCTTAAATAGGCTTCCTATGCTCATGATTGAGTGAACCATGTTTGTGTTTGTGCCCACTGCTTTGGTAATTAGTTTATCTATGCTTAACTTGGCCTTGGGAACAATGTTCATGTTGGTCACTTCTCCAAAATATGCTTTTAAGTCATACTTATGTAAATAGGCCCTAGAAACCTCTTTTGCTTAGGCTTTTAAAAAGTGTTTCATAAAATGTTTGCATGTCAAAACTTTCTACAGCAACATTGTAGAAAATTTTATAACGAACAAAAGTCCTTTTATGGCCATCTCATGAAAATGATCACAAATAGCTCAAAAGTGACCCACAAGGCAGAAATGGGGCTGTTTTCAACACTTAGAAAATTTTCTAAGTCCTGGAACGAAACCAGTTTGCTTGATCGATTTTGAAAACTCTATATCTTTCAATCTAGGCCGATTTGGCTTTTGCTCCAATTGACAAAGTTGTAGAACTCGGTTGGAACTCCAACTTTGTCAACTGCATCATCCTCTAACTCGGGCTGGTTTGGGAGTTCTTCGTTGCTGAAGTCGCTCTGTCAGTCGGTCACCGATTTCTCTGAATCGAAGCCGAGCTCGCCGTCGGGGATGGCCAGAGCGCCACCTGTCCGCCAGATGTCATCCGTACGCCGGTGATGGCCCCGCTCGTCAGCTCCCAGCGTGCGCATGACGTCCTCGGCGACGCCCCGAGCGAGTGGACGCGTCCACTTTCGCTCTGCCTCGCCTCTCTCGCCTGAAGAGCGCCCGCAGCGAGCTCACCGTCACGAGCTTACTCCGGCGAGCTCGTGTGCGCTCCTCACTGTGTCTCTGTCCACCAAATTCCACCCAATGCTCCGCCATGAACCGCTCTCCAATCTCCACCCTCTAACTCGCCGAGAAAACCACCGGTGAGACGACATTTCCTTCTTCCCCCAAATCGGGTCGCCGTGACCTTCTTCTCCGGCGAACTCAATGCCGAGCTCTGTGTAGCCTCTCGACGTCTCTGGTTAGGTCCTAGAGGTAGCTTAGGTCCTTAGTGAGCTTTTGCGCCGCTTGGTGGACGCTCTACCAAGCTCTCCGTCGCCGGACACGGTGCGCAGCGCCGCCGTGCTTCCGCCGGAGATGGGTGCTCTCGTGGCCAGCGTGTTCCATGAGGATCCAGGCCAAGCTGTGTACCTAGGAAGCTTCGCCATAGTCCGCTGGTGCTGTAGAAGGCCTTAGCTCGCGCTCTACCGGCCTGAGGGCTCCGGCGTAACGCCGAGCACTTCCGCCGAGCCGCCATCGTCGACGGTAAGCCCCTTCCGGTGGCTCCGCCGTGGGGAAAAGGGGGTCAATCGAGTCACTAGGGTTTGGGGATCACGCTGATCCCTTGGTTTGGCCGGAGACCTCACCGTCGCGGAGAAATCGCCGGCGAAAGTCGCCTCGGCCGCGAGGAAGAAGGACCTGACAGAGGGGGTCCACTGTCAGTGTCACCTCTTTCCCTCCTTTTCTTTTATTCAAAATCTGGATTTTTGGCTTTCTTGCAAAACTCATATCTCCTGTTTCTGAGATCCAAAAATTGTGAAACAAATTTTGTGGTGTTTCTTGAGATGGCTAGTATTTAATAAAAATATAAAATGAACCATGTTTTCTGAGAAATTATTTATTAAGGATTTAATCTTGTTATTCATGGATAAATGCATATCTCTTGTTATACTGTTTAGTTTACTCTGAAAATTTTATGGTAGTCTCTGTATGGTATGAGAGTGCTTTGATAAATATTTCAGTATTTTTAGAGCAATGCAGCTTTGTTATGTAATTTATGATTGAAATGTGGCTTGTTTCCTTGATTAAATTATATAAATTAATTGGTGCTTATGCTGGTGCTCTACTTTGGTAGTAAACTTGTTTATGGTATTCCTATGTTGTAAATAATCTGAAATCTGTTGTTTGGCATCATATAAGTCATGTTTTGGAATTTATGAAATAAGCACCTTGGCCCATGTTAAATACATATCTTTAGTTTGGTATGTGCAATGGCTCTGAAATTTTTATGGTGATGATCTGATGTTATATTTGTGCTTCTGTAATTTTTATAGATGTTTCTGAGCAATTTAACTAGTACCTTTTAATTATGCTCCTATCTAGAAATAATTGATAAATGCCTTGTTAAGTAAATGTTTGGGAGTTTCCATCTGATGTTCTGGTAACCTTGTAATATGTTTGTGCTCATAGGCCATGTGGTTGGCATGGTTTGTGTTTTGATCATGTTGTTAAATAATTAACTTTAGGGTTAAATGCTGTTCTGGACAGCAAGGGAGCAATTTAACTGTTACTTAATGATAACTTGACTTTCTGTGAAACTTATCTAAATCAAAGTTGTTCTAAACTTGTTGAACTAGCTGTGGTGTAAATTTGAGGTCATTTGGCCAAGTAGTTTAAAAGTTATAGCTGTTCCAAGTTGGGTTCCAGAAATAGGGGTTCTCTGTTTTTCTGGGACAGAACTTGGAACTTTGTTTAAAATGACTAGTTTAATGTTAGAATCTTGCTGTCATGTTTAAAGATGATTTGTAGACAATTTCATAAGCTTTCCAGAATGTCTTCACTCATGTTTGTTGGACCTGTATATCATTAGTTATGATTTAATTACTAGGTATACTTGTTTTGTGTTGCTTGCTGTTTTAGTATCATGGTAGGTTGTGGGCTGAGTTGACTTATTCACTTTTGTGAGCTAGTGTAACTTTTACTCCGTAAATGAGTGTCCAGTGAGTTACTTGTGTTATCAAGCATTCATCTTTAGCATGTGCATCTTCTTATTATTCGAGCATGCAATAGGTGCATCGGACGCGACAGCCTCCTACGAGCTTCAGGCGAATCCCGAAGGTCAGGAGGTGGAGGTCCAGCAAGCCGGACTCGAGGAGCCCGAAGAAGAAGTTGAGTGCCCGAATCACGAGCCGGCATCATTCGTGAAAGGCAAGCCCCGGAGCATTCTAAGACTCCCGTTATTTTCGAAAGTTTACTTAATATGTTATATCTATTGATGCATTACGTATAGGAGTTGTGATGAAACTGTTGCTGCATTCTACTCTATCCTTGTCCAGATAACTCACCACACCCTGGTCGTAGAGTTAGGATCGAGTAGCAGCTTAGCCATGCTTTAATCGGTAGAAGTCGGGTGATGTCCTATCACCTGCGCGATATAGGGTTATGTCGTATCACGATGGTCTATATGTGCTATCGTGGATGGAACCTGATTAAATTGACTTAAGCCGGGCGGAGTTTTGCAAGTTTGTAGTAACTCCGTCTGTGGCAGCTAAGGACCGATCGTTGTATGTCCTCTTGTCATGTTGAACGCATGCCTAACACTTAGTTGGCCGGATAACTCGTTCCGACCGCGAAGCCGAGTAGTATGACTCAGGCCGGAAGACCGGCAAGCATAAAGTGCGCACTACCGGAGGAAGTGCGGTGTGCGGGGGACCATTGGCGTAAGTCCAAAGGCAGGTGAGTTAAAATTCCTGACCTCCCTGGCAGAGTGGTAGCCCTGGGAGTGCGGCGCTGATCGGAGCCGTGATTCCTGAGTTGTACCAAAGGTGACCCATTGGCTCTCCGGCAGGGGATGCTTGGGTGAGTGCTAGGAATAACCCTCCAGCTGGATAGGAATTCGATTTGAATCGCCGTCTCTCCCGGTTAGTGAGAACTTGACAGAGCAGCGGCAAACGTAGCATTCACTAATGAAGTTGGTTCATGATAATGATGATAGCAAGAAGAACATATGATGAATTTGATATGGTTATTATTGATTGTAATAATCAAGTGATGTGCTGTAGTACAGGTGCTAATCTAGTGGTAGGCTGATGATAAATAAATATGATGCTCTCGAAATAATTCAATTGCAATTTAAGCTCTTGGCAAAAGGTGAGTCAACCAGCTTCACTTGATGTTTAGCCTTGCATGATCCTTGGTGTCTTTTATGTTTTACTAGACGGGTAAGTCTAGCTGAGTACATTCTCGTACTCAGGGTTTATTCCCACCAGTTGCAGATGACATCTTCTATGACGGATTCTGCAAGACCTGTCTCCATCCCGCTGGGGATGAGGACTAACCGTTGGGCACGGTTCTCTAACAATCTCGTCTCTGATGCTTTTGGAAGGATGGCATAGACTCTGGCAGCAACAAAAATTTGTGGACTGAACTTTGAACAAGTGTGTGTAACTATTTTGCTTCCGCTACTCCGAACTTGGGTTGTAATAACTTAATGACTCCGATGTGGTGCCGCTTCGCCGGCAATGAATGACTATGTAACATCCGCTGTGTTTATGTTGAACTATTACGATCTTGGTTTGTTGCGAGTTGGTTTGAAGTCCTTCGTGATTTCGATTGACTACCGGGATTATATGGGCTCAAGTTTAGAAACTTGATTGCTTGGCGATCGTTTCTGCACTTGAACTCTTATAATTTGGTCGGTTCTGTGACATTAAAAACACCGAACGCCTTGCCAAGAGGTAAACTTGGTAGTTATCTTTCTCCTTTCAATTATTAAAATAGTTTGCTTAGTTAATCAGGTTTACATCATCTTGAAAAGAAAATAAAAATGTTAAAAATAGTAAGCCCCATGTGAGTATGCTCATGGCATAAAACCCATAAGTACATTCACTGTGGTGGCATAAAAATAAATATATATTCCTGTCCTATAAAAATGAAAATATAAATAAGATTGTGATCCTACTAAAGAGAGTAACATTTATTGAGGAGGCTCAACATGATAAAGGCTAGATATTTATGCTAATACTTAACTAGTTCCACAAAGCTTTGTTGTATATTTGAGCTCCACAGAATTCAAGGATCAAAGAAGACTAGCAGACGGAGGACATCCTAATTATTGTCAGGGTGCTGCTGACATTCAAATACACCTCCGCCACCTGCCAGCTACATTAGAAGAAACTTCATCAAAATCTAGCTTGGGGGAGAGCACCCCCATTTATCTAGCTAAGTGTTTCTACTCACGTTTATACTTTACTCAAATAATAAAAAGATGCATAATCATAAAAACCCAAATAAAGATTTTGTGCTTATATATATCTTTGCTTAGTTTGCTAAATAAATAAAGTTTGCTATGAACCCTCATGATAAGCTCTCACATGGAAATGATGAATTGTTGCTCTGCCATGGCTAGTTCTCAAAATTGAAATCTCTCTCAAGTTTAGGCATGACTGGTATTAATTAAGATTTGCTCTAAATCTGAACTTGTGGGGAGAGTACTTGATCTGAAGTCTAAGTCGTTAATGGATATGATATAGGAAGGTTGTGCTGCTATTTATCTGTTCCTAGAGATGCTAGAATTCTGGAGAACTTTATCTTTGAAAATCTTTAAAATGTTGCATGATGAGTTCCTGTATGATGAGAGTTTAAATTCCTACCACAGCCATATATACATGCTTGCTAGACTTTGAACCGTACATTTACTTTACTGCTTATGAGCATTGAGTGTGGTCAAGCTGTGTAGACCCTTAGGAGCTTGTCATGTGGTTAAATCAAGATTCACTTGCACGTTCACTCACACATGCTGCTTCTACTCCAGAAGTACGCATCCACATATATCCACCCATTTTCATCTTAGGAACCACCCAAAAATATTCTACTCCTAATCCGGGAGAGAATAGCCAAAAACATTCTCCTATTTCTGTTTTCCCCTGTGGAATAAATGCTCAAGTTATCTTGGTTACTACCACTTGCTATATTATTTCAAGAGATGAGTGCTCATAAAAAAAAGAGAGAGAAAAAAAAAGATACGAGGAAATAAAAAGGGGCAAGTGCCCGGAACCTCGAAAGAAAAAAAAGTGAGACAAGAGGTAAAAATGGACAAGTGTCTGACAGTAGAATTAGGGGTACAAGATACCCACCTGAGAGAAAAGAAAAAGAAAATATAGAGCATCCCATTCTCCCAAAAAGTTTCAAAAGAGCAAGAAAGGTATGTATCCCCTCAAAAGAGCACAAGTAGAATTAGACTTTCATCATTGTTATCACCATCATTACCATACACCTTTCATTCGCCACACATGCACATCTTGATTTGACTTATTGACTTGTTCTTCTGGATCCATGGTTTGACTATGCAATAAATGTCTTGTAAGTATGTATTAGCTGTCTCCCACCTATGAGCTCTAGATATCAAAACCTTATTAGAGTAGGGTGAGAGAGAAGGCAATGCCACTATGCCCTATACCAAAAATACTACATACTTTGAGAGAAGGCATATACCATTACTGCCTTGGTAAGGATCCAGAAATACCACAAAAGAGAGACTAGAGAGAGTCATACAAGGAATCTCTGAGTTTTATTTGAAAATCTGCAAAAACTCCAGAACTATAGTTAATCGAAGAACAAGAGACATGGTGCTTGACTAGACCGTTCTATCTTTTAACTGCTCAAGACACAAGTGACGGTTACAAGCCCCATGGTGAAAGGTGAAATGAGTAAGTTTTAAGTCTTAACAGTTTACCCTAAACCAGAGATGAGATCTTGTTTGAACGCATGTATATCTTTAAGGCATGAAACCACTGCAGAAACTCTTAAGTTCATCTTTGCTCAGGGACGAGCAAAGGTTAAGCTTGGGGGAGCTTGTTGACGGTTCTTAATGCTTACATTTAACCATCAACTAATCATAGAAAAGGATCCAAATGCAACCAACACCTAGACTTAGGGGTTTATCTGACAGAATTCGACGAGTTTTGGTGTTTGTCTATTTCTACAGGGGGTTATCAGGAAATATGAAAGAAAGGCCCACACGTCGGGTTTACCTAGAGATATTAAAGTGTCGCGCAATTTTCTACCATTTAGAAGACTCCAGAAGCCACAGGAACGAACGGGTGGCCGATCGGGCCCGGGGGCAGGGCGCCCGCCCAAGTCCCTTGGGTGCCCGCCCAGCTACAGTAACCAATTAGCTTCAACTTCACGGATCGTGCTCCACCGACATAAGGGACCAAGGAAAACCATGCGATTAATGTCGGTTTGATCCGACGGCCCAGATTCATCTGAAAAGACTATATAAGCAAGGCCCCCTGGCCCCTAGAGAGCATACCTCTTCTACAGAATCAAAGTTAGGGTTTCAATTCTTCATCCAAGTAGAGAGGATCCCTCTAGTTCTTCTAGTTCTACCTCTAGTTCATCTAGTTCTAGTTCTAGTTCATCTAGTTCTAGTTCTAGTTCCTCTAGTTCTAGTTCTAGTTCTAGTTAGTTCTAGTTGTAATCTAGAAAATAGTGAGAGAGAAGAGGAGAGCGAAGGAGGAGCCGGGTCTGTCGGATCTTCCTCAACATTGTACTTTTGCAACAACTGGTTCGTTCTTCGTCGTTCTCCAGGTTCTTCAACTCATAATTGCTGAGTTCTTTTATGACTTTTATTTACATTCAAGTTATTTATTGGATTCCCGCTTGCATCAAGTGCTCTAATCTTTGAAACATTAGAGTAGTAATTAATAGATTAGACGTGGTGTTTAGTCTTGCAATTACCTGGAATTGCACCTGTAACAGAACCGCCCAATTTACAAGAGATCAACTACGAAAAACTCCCGCCAAAGCAGTTGCTTTAACGTAATCGAACTCTCATAAACCCGGTAGTCCATGAAATCACGAGGGATTTCAAACCAACCATCTTACAAGCCAAGATCGTAGTGATTCAACATAACAAGTCACATGTTACATCCATTTCACAAGTAGTTTGATATACATCGGAGTTCAAGGTAGTTATTACAAATTGAGTTGAAAAGTAGCGGAAGCAAAGTAATTTGAAACTAATATTGCCCCTATTTCAAATACATGCCAGTATCCAGGTCAACTCCAACAAAAGCAACATAGATGAGGTAACTAAGAAGGATCATGCCCATGATCTTACTCCTCTAATATGGTAGGAGTCGTCCAACTCTTGCAGTAGTCATGATACATCACAACCTGCAACAAGTGGGAATAAACCCTGAGTACGAGAAGGTACTCAGCTAGACTTACCCGTCATAAACCAGGAATAATATGACACCAAGGAGTATGCAAGGCTTTATTGGTGGAGCTAGCTTGACAACACTTTTTGCATAAAAATCTTAAGTTGCGACTAAGTAACCTCTCAGGTATTTAGCTCAAGTTAATAATCATTAACCTATCATCTAGATTAGCACCTGTACTAAAGCAATCACTTGATTAAGATACAACCATAGTACCCATATTTGATGTGGCATTTCCAACATCATCATCATACCATAACCATCCAAGTGTTCCATAAACATTACTACGATGACGAAGCTCAAGTCAAGTGCTCACTATCCAGGAGCGATGGCGATTCGATTCGATTTCTGACCAGCTGGCGAGTTATTCCCCACACAAACCACACTCACTGATCAAGTGAGCTACAGGTCACCGTATTACACTATCCAGGACCAATTCGTGGGTTCGGCAGGCACCGCCAGTACCCGAGGACCGTTCCGGCGACCGAGGTATCCAAGGTATACCAAGGTTGCGCGCCGCGCACTCGTCGTTCTCCTCAACCATCACCAATACAGCGCATGGCGGCTCGACTCCCGGCCCGGATAGTGTTCAGGCTTCGCGGTCGGAACGACTTATCCTTCCAGCTAAGTGTGGGGCATGCGTTCAACATGACAAGAGGGCCATCAACGATCGGTCCTTAATCGACACAGGCGGGGATAGGTAGGCACCCAAGACCTCCATGCCTTGTTGCTTCTCTATCATCGTCCCGTCCGGTCTCCAATTATTCATCCTCATCACTTGGTTATTTCCATGATAGCATATATAGCCAATCTTTTAAGGTGTCCGCCTATCTTGCTCAGGTGACAGGACATCACCTGGCTTCTACCGGTCTAAGCATAGCTAAGCATTTAGATTCGACCCTGAATCTACATAGGGTTATAGGTATATTTGCTGGAAAGGAGTGTTATATGCAGCAAGGGTTTCACCCAACTCCTATACTTAATGAAACAGTACATATATAAAATATATTCTCAATTGCATTCAAAAGTAGTGGGAGACTTATAATGCTCCGGGGCTTGCCTGGGATCAACACTGAGTCAGTTCAGTTAGTTGCTCCGTCTTGGTGACATCTAAGGTCACAACGCTTGCTTAGTCCTTCCACCTTCGGGGTGGGTCCATCCAACACCGTCTTCGGGTTTGTTCCCACACCAAGACCTTCACGTGATTCATCTAGCGCACCTAGATGAGATGCAAGATGCAAGTGCATGAATATAATGAATAATAACACAACATGCATGACATAAAAGTATGCAAGACACAGGCATCTAAAGTTATTTAGCTAACATCACACAACCAATTATATAGAGCAAATATATCAATCATGACACAAGTTTAACAAGTTTACAAGTGTATTACTTAAATCACGATTAAAGACATGAATCATACTTAGATCACACAAAGTAAAGCAATCAAGCATTCATGTATTTCAGCAATTCTGGACATACATGCAACAACTCAGTAATTAAATCACAACTGGAGTTACACAACTCCAAAAACTATGCAATAGGACATTCTGGAAATAATATAAAATTATCTACAATTCATATTTAATCATCTCAGTATGATTAACAAGTTAACCAAGTCAAACATGCATAACCATAGAATCTGGTCCCGGAATTTCCAGAGAACAAGCATTTCAAAGGATGAACTTCATACTACTGTAACTCATAAACCACTTAGCCAAATGATATGAAACTTTACCACAATATATGCTAGTAAATTATCTACATCTTTTCTATATACAAGTTTCACAGCAAACATCATTTATATCATGGAATTAGTTGCATAAATAAAACTGCTCATGCTGTCCAAACAGTAGAGGTACATTTACAAACAGAAAACTGATAGACAATTCAAAGCAGCATAACTGGAGTTGTAGACCTCCAGCAAACATAATTCTTATATTTGTGGAAAGATTATAAAGTTGCCTACAACTTTCTTATTATCATCTAAATATGATTCCACAGTTATCAAGGTCAATTAATCCCATGAAGGCATCTCTGTCCAAAACATAGACAGAATCTGCCATGCTATATTAAACAGCTATAACTTGAAGTTCATATGTCCATAATTTATGATTGTGTACTTTCTAGAAAGCTTACGAAATTGTGAACAACTTTGTTATAAACATCTAGAGCTAAATATACCACTAACAAGGTCTTACATTACAAACAATGCAATTCTGTCTGGGTTTAGACAGAAACTGGAACAGTACTTTAAACCACTATAACTCAACATGTGCTCAACCAAAAATTGTGCTATTTATCTTTTTGGAAAGCTCATGAAAAGTACTAAAACTTATATATTTTCATTAAGGCATGATTCACAACTGAACTGAGCCAAACAATACAAACATGCAGATCCACTCAGAATAGGAGCAAAGGAACACAGGGTACTTGTTATTTTTGTAACTCTTAATATATTGTTCCTAAATTCATGAAACTTTTATCAGTCATCAAATATCATATGAAAAGCATGTCATTATATTTTCACATTTGTTTGGGCAATAACACAGCAGTTATGAAAAAGACAAATATAACAAGGAATTAAAACCTAACTGAATAAATCTATTTTTACGACTAAAACTACAAACTAAACCATGCCATATTATAGATCTACTGCATAGAGCATTTCACAAGGATTCCAAAAAGTCCACATTTGCTATTTTACGACTTTTCTGTGAATTACTATGCATTTGCAAATTTCATACAAGAAATCTGCAAAAACAAAGAAAAGGAAAACAGATCTTGCACCGGGAACCCTAGCTTTTTTAAGAATCGCGCCACAGCCCAGTAACACTATTCATATGAGTCTTGGCTTCACATCTGGAACCCTGGGTTGTTTCTTATTCTAACCCGAGGTCCCTGCCTCCTTCTTGTTACGGGAGCAGAGGACATGGCCGTTGTCGTCCGGCTTCGGGATCCACCTGAGAGCGGCCGGTGGCAGCAGGAGGCAGCCGGCGGCCTGGCCTCGGCTAGCCATGGCCACGCCCGGCCCTAGCCTTGGCCGGCTGCAGCCAGCAGCAGCAGGAGCTCGAGCTCTGCTTGTTCCATGACCATGGCGGAGCACACACTCAGAAACAAGCTGCGAGGGCGAGGATGGCGAGCAGGGAGTGGAGGAGGATGTGGAGGCGAGTGAGTGAGGGAGCGGTGAGCCCTTCTGGCTGTCCCAAACGCGAAATGGAGCAGCAGCGGAGGTGCAGCAATGGTGGGGCGCGCTCTGGTGCATGGCGACCACGCAGGAATTTCATCGAACACGTGGCGCGCGTCGGAGTAGGCAAGGTGGGAGGCGATTTTGGGCTTGTTCCTGGCCGAATTGGACCTTGGGCCAAAAAGGAAGTTTGCTCACCTCGGCCTGCTCTCCAACTTTGATTAAGGGACCAAGGTCATTAGACCAACAGAATAAGAGATAATTAGATGCCAAGTGATGAGTGTCAACGTATTGACGGTGATTAGCAAAACAAAGAATTGATGATCCAAACCATGTCAAACTTGATGCAACTTTTTACATGACCTTCTCCAAGTAATTGTCCACCACTTTTATTCTTGGACCAACTTTAGTTGCTTAACAAAAACACGAGAACACGGCATGCCAACGGGTCGATGTCCGTTTAGCGATAAAATAACTTTTTGCTGTTTTGGGAGCTACTTTTAGATATCCAAATGAGCTCCAAATTTGATAACACTTGATCCATTGGTTTTATCAAGAAGAGTACTCCAACTCATATTAAGGAATCTAATTGATTTACTATATGAATTTGGATGCTAAAATGTCACAAAAAAGCTAACATGCTGCTGTCACTTTCCGGGACTTAGAATTATTTCTCCGGGCTAAAAAGCAGCAGCTGATTCGAAATTTGAGCCTCTGTTTGAACTATTTGCAAGCTGATTTGGTTCTTGACCCTTGAATAAAGTTTCTTCTACAGAAGGAAAACTACAACTTTTATTTCGGGCCAATCCTCATAACTCCAACCGAAGTCAAACTTTCACTTTGGTCAATGCAGTATCCTGATAAAGCTCGAAATAGGATTTTAGACCAATTGAAGCATTTTCTTGACATAAGCTCAACATGAACCCTTCTTGACTTTTGTTGTATAATTCATCTAGAGTCATATGAGTAAGTTTGCAAGGTTTGGTTGGTGACCCATGAATCCATTTCCTTAATAGAGTCATTCCAACAAGGATATAACTTATCATTTCATGTGACTTCTTGATTCCAAACTTCACCAAACTTTTCCAGAGACCAACATAGATTGGGATGGATATAAGATATATGGAAAAGGTTCCATTAGCATCATCAAAGCATACCTTTTAAAAAGGCATATATGCAAGCAAGGTTGCATCCACCAAGCCCAAGTTGGGGTTTACTTTCATAGATTGACTTTGACCTCTTTATTACCATTGAACTTGTCATGTTTGAGCTCAAACCTAGTACTTAGCAAGTGACAAACACCTAGGGTGTTACAGCCTTCCCCCCTTAAAAGAATCTCGTCCCGAGATTCGGTGCAAAAGACTTTCAAGGGAAGAAAACAATGTCATCCATCTCCCAATATCAGCGATAACATTGGGATATTTTGCTTGGAACACCAAAGAAGCAAACTTGGTCCAAACATTTTATGATACTTGCCCTTCGTAGTAAACCTTTATTTGAAGAATCTCCCTTTTTGTTTGACTTTAATGAAGCATTGTTACTTTGAGAGGAATCCAAGACAAACTGTTCCATGTACTTTGTTTGTGGTTGTTTAGAGCCTAAGGAGCTACTTGTACCATTAGCTTCTTTAGTGAAACTAATGCAAGCCATACGAACTTCACACCACTTCACAAGCTTCTAAGGGTTGCGCATTATAGTGATTCCAGGCTCATTCACAAGATTTGAAAAGCAGTCCTCTACCAAAATGGTTGAATTATAACTTCCCACACTTGCAGTTCCCTTTCTCTAATGACAACATTGTACTTACCACCTGGTTAAGAGAACGGTGAATGTGATAGCTGACTTTGTTGGTTCCACGCCTTCCATGATCATTTACTTTAAGGGATTCTTGTATCCAAACAACAAAAGTTATCTGGGTTGAATCAGATGTAACTTCTTGGGTAACACATAGAAGGTAACCAAGGCATGTAAGAATGGATAACCACTACTGACAAAGGATGATAGTGGGGTCCATAGGTCTCCAACTGTTGCAAGTGTTCAACCAACTAAAGAAATAATTTACCACCAAGTAGGTTAAGCATGACCTTTCTTCATGATGCAGTTGCATAAGAGTTAGGTTGACTTGTTCCATAGCAAAACCAATCTACTGGAACTACTTTTCCCTTTATGGCTTCCTTTTTAGGATCAGTCGGTAGCTCTGATATTGAAAATCTATTGATTGACACCATTCCAAAAGTTTCTGGCTCACACTGGCACAAATGGGTACAAAGAATCTTGTTTCATCATATAAGCACTATCTATACAACAAGACATTGCCCACAAGGTAATCCATGGAACCAAGACAAACACCACTTTCTACGCAAAGGATGATCCATATCAAAACTGAGATTGTAGATTTCTACCCCTTTTGGGTTTTGGTTCATATTTCACCAATTATCACTCACATCCCCATGAAATTTGGTAGAAATACAGATCCATGAGTCTTCTAACCTCTGACCAAAATTCAGCTCAAAGAGGTACCATTTGTGTAGGCAGAACATATACATACTAAACTTGTTCGGTGCTAAAACGGCAGCATTCCTGACTGACAAGACATCTCTCAACTCCACAGTTTAATTCACTAGTTGATGAAATATATCCTTCATGGCTATCAATCCATCGTTTCCTTGCTTGAGATTAGCTTTGTTACTAGCAACCAATCAATTGGCTCTCAGCACTAAAATTTCCAAAGCTCCACACTTAACTACAACAATTGTGGCTGACGCTTAACAATTGGTCACCTTCAAAGCCAGGAGATAAGGATTCATGATAAAGATGGTTGACTTTAGTCGTATCACCACGATGCACATAAAGATCAAGACTTAGGAAAACTAGATCATAAGCATAATGGTGATGATCGATGCTTGTTCAACAGATAACTTGTCCAACATTAAGTGTTGTGTGTCCTTTGATTCGGCATGGATGACCAATGTTGCTCATTAAATGACCATCATCATTGCAGGAATAGTTAAATAGTGTCACTTGTCTACCATCTCTTGCAGTCTGTTAATGTTTATGTCAGTGACCTGTTCTTCAAAGGTTATCCTCTTTGTAACTTCATAGGAAGTTCTCTTACTTGCACGTGAAGTAAGGATCTTCTGATCAAATCTAGATAGATAATTAAGGACAAACTCATGATGAGATGACACCTGGGTGTAGTTCTATAATGGATCATGGCTAGCAACAACGATACCAGTGCGTGCCGAGCAGCACAACCATGTGTCGGCCGCCACAAGGGGCTCTCGGTTTCGTCGCGGCACCATCAATCGTTAACCAAGACACCATTACCGAACATACAATCCAAAAGAAATCTCCCATGGCAAAAGTTGGGTTGTATAGCAGCGAGCACCATGCATAAGAGGGATAGCAAACAAAGGTAGCCATGAGATTAGAGGTCCACAGGGAGGTGATTTAAAACATAGTACTAGAGAACATAGATCACATGATATTAAGACGGATAAACACCCAGAGACTCAAGAGAGTTGGAGATAAAACGATTGGGATTTGAAAGATTGAGTCAATACACAGATTAGGGGATGGAGACACAACATTCAAGAGCTAACAACCATGCACAAACTCAAGCTCTTTATCATTGGAATCTACTTGGAGATAACCATGAGATTAAAGTGACATGAGTGTTATTCTAAGATAAGGCTCTTCAACACTCGCATGCTTACTAAGGACAAAAAGGTAACAACTATGACACTACCTAGTTAACAACACATCCACTCATGTATCAAGGTTTTAAGCAAACATGTGAGAACATGAATCACACTATCTCCAACAATCATTACTAAGCACAAAGTTTTGCAGATAACAAGCAGTCATCTAAAGCAACACTAGTACACCTGAACATACATAACATGATGGTAAGGTGTTTTTATCTTTTACTTTCTTTTACTAGAAAGGTGCATATTTGTTCTCCAGTTGTGAAAACAAATTTTTAACTTATGCTTAAAAGACTAGTCATCTTAGAGATGTGCATCATACTGACAGGATGCACAGATCAACCACAACACGGGCAAAACAAAGCTAATCACACCTTATTTTCAATTATAGCCATTCAAGCAACATGGAGCAAAACATTTCATCTAACTCCACACAAGCAAGATGACACACATTGATTCACAAGTTATTTATTACTGGAACAAGGGTGAGATAAGCATAGTTATACATAAGGCAACAATCATGATGATGCATGCTTCGTCCTATTCGTCCTCACAAAATTGCCAGCCTAAGGTGGCAATCACGTTCTATGTCGGTGGCATAACACGTACACTCTCGTCATATAGCTAGTCGTAATATTCAATTTACGCATCCGTGGTTAGTGTACCTGCAGAAAATTCATTTCAGCCCACCCACAGTATGAAACATGCAGTACAAGATTTAAAAGCTATGCGCTCCACACACGTGTATCCCATACCCGTATGTGTAGTGCTACTACCCACATCATCGTCCTAGTGACGGCATCGCCTCTAAGGACGGAATCACCCATCATGCGATACCTTTTCATAAGCACATGTAAAATGTGCACATGATCCAGTACCAAAAGCACTTCCCTAGATCGGCGGTGTATCCGATCATGCTCTCACAACTCACACTTACCGAGGCGTAGAGGAAGAAATGATCCATACATTACCATTCAAATGAATGGCACTCATACTATTGCACGCCGTATGAGCAACGAAACAGAAATATGATGCAGAAACCCCCAAGTCAGTACTTAAATAAGCCACCTAAAGGTCCTTATTTGGGCATAAAGGAAATGACCACTGGCATACTTAGATAAAACCATTTCAGATTTGAACACACCTATATCTACAATAGCTATAAGCTATCAAAAACTAATTTTAGAAAACAAAATCTTTTGTTTTAAATACACATATGACAAGTTTAATGTTGAACTTTGCTCCGATACCAGCTGTAACAGAACCGCCCAATTTACAAGAGATCAACTACGAAAAACTCCCACCAAAGCAGTTGCTTTAACGTAATCGAACTCTCATAAACCCGGTAGTCCGTGAAATCACGAGGGATTTCAAACCAACCATCTTACAAGCCAAGATCGTAGTGATTCAACATAACAAGTCACATGTTACATCCATTTCACAAGTAGTTTGATATACATCGGAGTTCAAGGTAGTTATTACAACTTGAGTTGAAAAGTAGCGGAAGCAAAGTAATTTGAAACTAATATTGCCCCTATTTCAAATACATGCCAGTATCCAGGTCAACTCCAACAAAAGCAACATAGATGAGGTAACTAAGAAGGATCATGCCCATGATCTTACTCCTCTAATATGGTAGGAGTCGTCCAACTCTTGCAGTAGTCATGATACATCACAACCTGCAACAAGTGGGAATAAACCCTGAGTACGAGAAGGTACTCAGCTAGACTTACCCGTCATAAACCAGGAATAATATGACACCAAGGAGTATGCAAGGCTTTATTGGTGGAGCTAGCTTGACAACACTTTTTGCATAAAAAGCTTAAGTTGCGACTAAGTAACCTCTCAGGTATTTAGCTCAAGTTAATAATCATTAACCTATCATCTAGATTAGCACCTGTACTAAAGCAATCACTTGATTAAGATACAACCATAGTACCCATATTTGATGTGGCATTTCCAACATCATCATCATACCATAACCATCCAAGTGTTCCATAAACATTACTACGATGACGAAGCTCAAGTCAAGTGCTCACTATCCAGGAGCGATGGCGATTCGATTCGATTTCTGACCAGCTGGCGAGTTATTCCCCACACAAACCACACTCACTGATCCAGTGAGCTACAGGTCACCGTATTACACTATCCAGGACCATTTCGCGGGTTCGGCAGGCACCGCCAGTACCCGAGGACCGTTCCGGCGACCGAGGTATCCAAGGTATACCAAGGTTGCGCGCCGCGCCCTCGTCGTTCTCCTCAACCATCACCAATACAGCGCATGGCGGCTCGACTCCCGGCCCGGATAGTGTTCAGGCTTCGCGGTCGGAACGACTTATCCTTCCAGCTAAGTGTGGGGCATGCGTTCAACATGACAAGAGGGCCGTCAACGATCGGTCCTTAATCGACACAGGCGGGGATAGGTAGGCACCCAAGACCTCCATGCCTTGTTGCTTCTCTATCATCGTCCCGCCCGGTCTCCAATTATTCATCCTCATCACTTGGTTATTTCCATGATAGCATATATAGCCAATCTTTTCAGGTGTCCGCCTATCTTGCTCAGGTGACAGGACATCACCTGGCTTCTACCGGTCTAAGCATAGCTAAGCATTTAGATTCGACCCTGAATCTACATAGGGTTATAGGTATATTTGCTGGACAAGGAGTGTTATATGCAGCAAGGGTTTCACCCAACTCCTATACTTAATGAAACAGTACATATATAACATATATTGTCAATTGCATTCAAAAGTAGTGGGAGACTTATAATGCTCCGGGGCTTGCCTGGGATCAACACTGAGTCAGTTCAGTTAGTTGCTCCGTCTTGGTGACATCTAAGGTCACAACGCTTGCTTAGTCCTTCCACCTTCGGGGTGGGTCCATCCAACACCGTCTTCGGGTTTGTTCCCACACCAAGACCTTCACGTGATTCATCTAGCGCACCTAGATGAGATGCAAGATGCAAGTGCATGAATATAAAGAATAATAACACAACATGCATGACATAAAAGTATGCAAGACACAGGCATCTAAAGTTATTTAGCTAACATCACACAACCAATTATATAGAGCAAATATATCAATCATGACACAAGTTTAACAAGTTTACAAGTGTATTACTTAAATCACCATTAAAGACATGAATCATACTTAGATCACACAAAGTAAAGCAATCAAGCATTCATGTATTTCAGCAATTCTGGACATACATGCAACAACTCAGTAATTAAATCACAACTGGAGTTACACAACTCCAAAAACTATGCAATAGGACATTCTGGAAATAATATAAAATTATCTACAATTCATATTTAATCATCTCAGTATGATTAACAAGTTAACCAAGTCAAACATGCATAACCATAGAATCTGGTCCCGGAATTTCCAGAGAACAAGCATTTCAAAGGATGAACTTCATACTACTGTAACTCATAAACCACTTAGCCAAATGATATGAAACTTTACCACAATATATACTAGTAAATTATCTACATCTTTTCTATATACAAGTTTCACAGCAAACATCATTTATATCATGGAATTAGTTGCATAAATAAAACTGCTCATGCTGTCCAAACAGTAGAGGTACATTTACAAACAGAAAACTGATAGACAATTCAAAGCAGCATAACTGGAGTTGTAGACCTCCAGCAAACATAATTCTTATATTTGTGGAAAGATTATAAAGTTGCCTACAACTTTCTTATTATCATCTAAATATGATTCCACAGTTATCAAGGTCAATTAATCCCATGAAGGCATCTCTGTCCAAAACATAGACAGAATCTGCCATGCTACATTAAACAGCTATAACTTGAAGTTCATATGTCCATAATTTATGATTGTGTACTTTCTAGAAAGCTTACGAAATTGTGAACAACTTTGTTATAAACATCTAGAGCTAAATATACAACTAACAAGGTCTTACATTACAAACAATGCAATTCTGTCTGGGTTTAGACAGAAACTGGAACAGTACTTTAAACCACTATAACTCAACATGTGCTCAAGCAAAAATTGTGCTATTTATCTTTTTGCAAAGCTCATGAAAAGTACTAAAACTTATATATTTTCATTAAGGCATGATTCGCAACTGAACTGAGCCAAACAATACAAACATGCAGATCCACTCAGAATAGGAGCAAAGGAACACAGGGAACTTGTTATTTTTGTAACTCTTAATATATTGTTCCTAAATTCATGAAACTTTTACCAGTCATCAAATATAATATGAAAAGCATGTCATAATATTTTCACATTTGTTTGGGCAATAACACAGCAGTTATGAAAAAGACAAATATAACAAGGAATTAAAACCTAACTGAATAAATCTATTTTTACGACTAAAACTTCAAACTAAACCATGCCATATTATAGATCTAATGCATAGAGCATTTCACAAGGATTCCAAAAAGTCCACATTTGCTATTTTACGACTTTTCTGTGAATTACTATGCATTTGCAAAGTTCATACAAGAAATCTGCAAAAACAAAGAAAAAGAAAACAGATCTTGCACCGGGAACCCTAGCTTTTTCAAGAATCGCGCCACAGCCCAGTAACACTATTCATATGAGTCTTGGCTTCACATCTGGAACCCTGGGTTGTTTCTTATTCTAATCCGAGGTCCCTGCCTTCTTCTTGTTACGGCAGCAGAGGACATGGCCGTTGTCGTCCGGCTTCGGGATCCACCTGAGAGCGGCCGGTGGCAGCAGGAGGCAGCCGGCGGCCTGGCCTCGGCTAGCCATGGCCACGCCCGGCCCTGGCCTTGGCCGGCTGCAGCCAGCAGCAGCAGGAGCTCGAGCTCTGCTTGTTCCATGACCATGGCGGAGCACACACTCAAAAACAAGCTGTGAGGGCGAGGATGGCGAGCAGGGAGTGGAGGAGGATGTGGAGGCGAGTGAGTGAGGGAGCGGTGAGCCCTTCTGGCTGTCCCAAACGCGAAATGGAGCAGCAGCAGAGGTGCAGCAATGGTGGGGCGCGCTCTGGTGCATGGCGACCACGCAGGCATTTCATCGAACACGTGGCGCGCGTCGGAGTAGGCAAGGTGGGAGGTGATTTTGGGCTTGTTCCTGGCCGAATTGGACCTTGGGCCAAAAAGGAAGTTTGCTCACCTCGGCCTGCTCTCCAACTTTGATTAAGGGACCAAGGTCATTAGACCAACAGAATAAGAGATAATTAGATGCCAAGTGATGAGTGTCAACGTATTGACGGTGATTAGCAAAACAAAGAATTGATGATCCAAACCATGTCAAACTTGATGCAACTTTTTACATGACCTTCTCCAAGTAATTGTCCACCACTTTTATTCTTGGACCAACTTTAGTTGCTTAACAAAAACACGAGAACACGGCATGCCAACGGGTCGATGTCCGTTTAGCGATAAAATAACTTTTTGCTGTTTTGAGAGCTACTTTTAGATATCCAAATGAGCTCCAAATTTGATAACACTTGATCCATTGGTTTTATCAAGAAGAGTACTCCAACTCATATTAAGGAATCTAATTGAGTTACTATATGAATTTGGATGCTAAAATGTCACAAAAAAGCTAACTTGCTGCTGTCACTTTCCGGGACTTAGAATTATTTCTCTGGGCTAAAAAGCAGCAGCTGATTCGAACTTTGAGCCTCTGTTTGGACTATTTGCAGGCTGATTTGGTTCTTGACCCTTGAATAAAGTTTCTTCTACAGAAGGAAAACTACAACTTTTATTTAGGGCCAATCCTCATAACTCCAACCGAAGTCAAACTTTCACTTTGGTCAATGCAGTATCCTGATAAAGCTCCAAATAGGATTTTAGACCAATTGAAGCATTTTCTTGACATAAGCTCAACATGAACCCTTCATGACTTTTGTTGTATAATTCATCTAGAGTCATATGAGTAAGTTTGCAAGGTTTGGTTGGTGACCCATGAATCCATTTCCTTAATAGAGTCATTCCAACAAGGATATAACTTATCATTTCATGTGACTTCTTGATTCCAAACTTCACCAAACTTTTCCAGAGACCAACATAGATTGGGATGGATATAAGACACATGGAAAAGGTTCCATTAGCATCATCAAAGCATACCTTTTAAAAAGGCATATATGCAAGCAAGGTTGCATCCACCAAGCCCAAGTTGGGGTTTACTTTCATAGATTGACTTTGACCTCTTTATTACCATTGAACTTGTCATGTTTGAGCTCAAACCTAGTACTTAGCAAGTGACAAACACCTAGGGTGTTACAGCACCCAATCCTGCGGATTGTTGTGGTAGCCTTAGGGTAGTGACAGCCCCAACGGTCGACGTATTCCACCTCGTTCGGATCGGTGTTTGTAGGACCGTAGTCGGAACTTCCTAGCCCCCTTCTCATCTCTTTCTGTGGTTAGTGTTCTGATGTCCCGATATAGATAATCTTGAAGTAATTCTTGATTCTCAGATCAACTAGAGAACTCTCAGAAAACTTCCTCTCTTCCCACCAAAAATAATCATATAGTTATCATTGGGCGATCTTGGATCTTAATTAGTACACTCACGTTCTCTGTGGAAAATCGATACTCTGGAATACTCCCGGGTGAAAGCTACATCGGTATCCGTGCGCTTGCGGATTTTTCTGTTTGCGTTTAAAATACCCAACAAAGGGGTACCCTAACCAACAGACATGACGAAAGCACCCATGTGTATATCGAGGGCCCCGACTCGACGCCCCCCGATCGCATATATGATCGTCAAAACAAGACAACGACCATGGCCTCGAACACGGAAAGAGCGTCGTGCGAATCAGCTAGGGCTCGACCAAACGGTGACCGTCGAATATGGAAACTGGCTCGTACGAATTGGCAGGCCTCGAGCACAGGGACGCCGCCCGCTGCCTGACGCGAGTACGGGAACCAGGGCATTTTCCGCGTTCCCACCCAACCCGACAGCCACGGGAAGAGTGATAGGAAGCAAGCACCCATCCAATCGCCCCTTTTTGCAGCCTTGTCCATCGAATGAGTCAGAGCATAATAGGGCGCAGCAAAGCGGACGAAACATCTCGTCACGACCCCCCTCGAGACGCCCAAAGTCAACGCTCCTATCAGATGACATCAAACCCTTGAGCGAGTGTGTTCCTTCCCTGAGAAGAGTCAGACGGTGAAAGACAGCACCTCAACCACCCCGACGCAACTGTAGCCACGACGTACAAGCGTGCCCACGGTTGAGCCAATCTAAGATCACACGCATAAGCCGGATTCAGTGGCACGCATAATCATCATCTAGGTACTGGGTAACAAGACAGCTTGAGGCCACGCCAGTACGGAAGCCTCGAGTAGGTCAGCGCACCACACCCCTATCGACCCCTACTCTGCGACCTACGCATGTAACCTAGGTCTCCCCTTGGGACTATAAAATGGGAGGCTCAGGAAAGGATAGGGGACACAAGACATACGTAGAAGAGCACCATACTCCATCCATCCACATCTGACCAGCTTGTATTCACCCTTGTACAAGCACTTAGGTGCAAGATAATACAAACACTCCCCCCCGCTGGACGTAGGACCTTCTCTTGCCCGAACCAGGATAAATCTTTGTGTCTTTCTTGCATCACCATCTGGAAAGGGGAGCACGCACACAAGTTTTACTCGTTGGTGTGACCCCCAGGGGGAAAACACCGACAGATATATTGGGACTTATTTGGGCTGCAATGAAGTTTTGTGCAGGTACTCTAACAGCACGTGTGTAAATCAATATTTACCATATTGAGAGACGAATGTATGCCACCGTTTATCCGTTAGAATGACAATTTTCTAAGTTTGTGAGGACGTACGGATCGTGCATGCATCATATCGCATTCATACATACATTCGGTCTACTTCTTCCCTTACTGTTGCCTCTTTTTAATTAATAAGTATTGCTTAAATAATCCTCTCTCACCCACAGTTATTCCTTTCCACAGATGGACGTGCCTGCCTCACCTCTCCCAGTGACACCTTTTTGTGCGAGTTTGGTACTCTTACCCTGCTTTGGAGAGTGCTGTAGTCAGTAGGGTACACTAAGCCACCTCAGTACTCCTGGTGGGAGGTGGATATGATAGGAGGCTTGCAGTGGTTTGCTGTGCAGTGAGTTGTCCCTCCACATAGGGGTAGGCCTGCATGGATAGGATGGACCTACAATTCGGTTGGGCAGACTCCATGGGAAGCAGCTCAGGTTGCAGCCCATGCCATGTTGCTAAACATCTATCAGAGGTTTGGTAATGAGCTGACAGGAGGGCCAGCGGCCTCCATTCCCCATGCTGACCCAGCAGCAGCGGAGTGGAAGCAGGCTGAAGGGTGTGCGTTAGTACTGCTATGAGCGCTATGATGGCTATGCTCAAGCTGTTCAATCAGTGAGAGGACACCTATGTGCAGGTGATGAGGGCTATTTGTTAGGCTCAGAAGATGCAATAGAAGGCTGAAAAGTGTGCTCGCAAGTTTCACAAGCAAGCTAGACTCTTGGAGCATGATCAGAAGGACCGCAATGTCTGGGAGGACTCTGTGGAGTATTGTAGGCAACAATGGGTGAAGGCCACTAGGGAGAGAGATCATAAGCAGGTGCAGATGAGTCAGTTGGCTAGGGAGAAGGAGACCTTGCAGGAGCAGTTAGTGCAGATCACTCGTGAGAGGGATACTGCGCTACGTGTTTCCGAGAACAGGCGCAGGGCATGGGAGTTGCACCGTGTTCAGTCGGCTAAGCGGGAGAACTACCTGCAGGATCAGATTGAGGCTGGTCTTTTGGAGATTCACCGCCTCAACAACTTGCTACACCCTATTCCTTGCCCTACACTAGTTTACCTGGATGTGGGAACTCAGGTGAACGTGGCTGATGATTATGGTATGGAGGTAGATGGACAGGCTGTGGCTGCACCACTCTTGCATGAGGATGTGGAGGACGAGGAGCTTGAGCCGGTTAGCGACGAGGATGGAGAGGTGATCTTCCACGCAGACTCGGGCGATGAGCCTAGAGTGTAGTGGGTAGTTGGTAGCCGTCTCGTGAGCTTCTTTTGTAGATCGACCTATGGTAGTCATGCCCTTGTAATCATGATGTAATCCTAAACTTTGATCTTAGTCCTGTGTCTGTGCTACGGTGATGTAATAACTTTATGTACTGGTTGTTGTAATGACTTTATCATGTTCAAACGGTTGTTGATGATATTCCCCTTTGTTGTGCAATTGATGGATATATGCATCATGTGCTGTGATTAGTGTTGTTGTTTTGTGGAATTGAATTATGGTGCCTAATTCTATAAAGTTATTCCCTCGAATACTTTTAGGTTTGATTATAAGTTCTTCTATGACAAATCTTGTCATCATTAATACTCACTGACTGTGTCTTTACAGATGTCTCGAGGCACTCGAGGTGTGGGAAATTGTGTAAACATGATTCCACCCCCTCCTCTACCACCGAATCTAGTAGAGTTGATGCAGGCGATTGTGGAAAATCAGAGGTTGCTAAGTGAGACCATTCGTCAAATGGCAAATTGGGATGGTCAGGACATACAACATGGGCCAGCACCTAATCAGTACAGCAGTTTCAAGGATTTCATGGATACCAAGCCCCCATCTTTCAGAGAGGCTGAAGAACCCCTTTAGGTGAAGGAATGGCTGAATACAGTGGAACAAAAGTTCCGCTTGCTTCGGCTAACTGAGGGTCCGAAGGTGGAGTATGCAGCCCATCAGTTACAGGGTCTGGCTGGTACCTGGTGGAATCAGCACAGGGAGGCTCTTCTAGACAATACTGTGGTTGACTGGAATCGCTTGTGTGAAGCTTTCAAAGGGCACTTCATACGTCCTGGGGTCATGGAGATGAAGCATACTAAGTTTATGCAGTTCACTCATGGCAACAAAACTCTAAAGGAGTATCTGCATGCTTTTAAGAAGATTGCTAGCTTGTGAGCACCTAAGCAAAGAAGATTGCTAGCTTCAAGTGGGGTCTTAGCCCCAAACTGTTGAAGACTATGGGCCGTACGGAGTGTGCCACCTACAATGAGTTTGTCAGTGATGCTCTTACTCAAGAGAATTACAACACTGTGTACACTGCGACTAAGACTCACAAGCGAGCTTTTGAGGCCGGGGCATCTCAATCCAAGGCTCCTATGGCATCTAAGCCTCAGTATCGTGCTCCAACTCCTAATATGCGATACCGTGCTTCAGCGAAGAAGAATCAGGCGAAGACAGGATTCTGCAAGGGGTACTCTATTGCTCTTCCTAGGGGGAATACTGGGCCTAGCTATGCCAAGACTCCACCTGCCAATTGTCCGTGCTGGAACTATAATCAGACGGGGCATTGGCAGAGCAACTGCCCTTACCCACCGAAGAAGGCCAACCAAGGGAACGTCCGTCATGGGCGTGTTCACTATACCACTGTGGAAGCCATCCCTGCTGGTGAGGTAGTCACGGCTGGTAAGTTCCTGGTTAACCAATGTGATGCACTTGTGCTTTTTGATTTGGGAGCATCGCATTCCTTTGTGAGTTCAGATTTTGTTTCTAAGCATAATATCATTGCAGTTACACTTGATAAAGGCAGTTATTGCATTAGTGCCACTGGAAATAATATTTCTACCAATCAAGTGGTTTTGGGGGCGACTCTGGAAATAGGGGACCATCAGTTTCTTGTTGGTCTGGTTTTTTAGCCTTGTGTGGGCATAGATGTAATTCTGGCAATGAAGTGGATGAGTGGTAACGGGGTTCTTATCGACACCACTACTCGCGTGATGATGTTGAGAGACCCTGGTACTAAGGAAGCATTCTTAGTGCAACTTCCTCGTGATATTTATATCTGCAGCATGATGATTGCAATTACATCTAGGGCCATCGAGGATATTCCGGTGGTGTGTGAGTGTCCAGATGTATTTCCTGATGACTTGCACGGGCTTCCTCCGGACAGGGATGTGGAGTTCAAAATTGAATTGCTCCGAGGTACTGCTCCTATCTCTAGAAGACCATATAGAATGCTGCCGAAGGAGCTAGCTGAGCTTAAGACCCAGTTAAATGAATTGTTGAAGAAGGGTCTTATTCATCCTAGTTCTTCTCCTTGGGGTTATCCAGCTATCTTTGTGAAGAAGAAGGATCAATCTTTGTGCATGTGTGTGGACTATCGTCTACTGAATGCGGTGACTATCAAGAATAGGTATCCTCTTCCTCGCATTGATATCTTGTTTGATCAGTTGTCTAAAGCTAAGGTATTCTCCAAGATTGATGTGCGGTCTGGGTACCATCAGATCAAGATCTATCCTGAAGATATACCCAAGATGGCTTTCTCAACGAGATATGGGCTGTATGAGTATCTCGTCATGTCCTTTGGTCTTACAAATGCACCGACACACTTCATGTATCTCATGAATTCGGTATATTCTTGCAATGAAGAAGAACATGCAGAGCATCTGCATGGAGTGTTAACTCGTTTACGTAAACATCAGCTTTATGCTAAGTTTGGCAAATGCGAGTTCTGGCTAAAGAAAGTACCTTTCTTGGGCCATGTCTTGTCTGAAGAAGGGATATCAGTGGATCCGGCCAAAGTGCAAGAAGTGCTGGATTGGAAGGTCCCAACTTCAGTGCACGAGGTTTGGTGTTTTCTGGGTTTGGTTGGGTATTATCGTCGTATGATTCTAGAGTTCTCAAAAATATCCAAGCCTATTACTGTCTTGCTTCAGAAAGATGAGAAGTTTGTGTGGACACCTAAATGTGAGGAAGCATTCCACAAGTTGAGGACATTGCTGACATCAGCTCCTGTCCTAGCTCAACCCGATATCAAGAAGCCTTTCGATGTCTTTTGTGATGCATCTAGTATCGGTCTGGGCTGTGTGCTTATGCAAGAAGGTCACGTTATCGCTTATGCTTCACGCCAACTTCGAAAACATGAGGTCAATTACACTACTCATGATTTAGAATTGGTCGCAGTTGTCCATGCTTTGAAGATCTGGAGCCACTATTTGTTGGGTAATCTGTGCAATATCTACAACAATCATAAGAGTCTCAAGTACATCTTCACCCAGTCTGAATTGAACATGCAGCAGTGAAGGTGGCTTGAGTTGATTAAAGATTATAATCTTCAAGTACACTACCATCCAGGCAAGGCAAACATGGTTGCGGATGCCTTGAGTCAGAAATCACACTGCCATTCAGTTCAGATTGAAGATCCATCCTTGTCACGTCTTATTCATCCACTAGTCCTTCACCAGATTGCCTTGGAAAGTTCTCTTCGTAATCGAGTAATTGAGTTGTAGCAAACTGATGTAGGAATCCACCATATAAAGAGAAGGATGAAAGAAGAAGAAACCATGCATTTCTAGGTCGATGAGAACAGAATTCAATGGTTCAAAGATTGACTTGTTGTACCAAAGAACCGTGAGCTCCGAAATTAGATCTTGTCTGAAGCTCATTCGTCCAAGCTATTTGTTCATCCTGGTAGTAGTAAGATGTATCAGGATCTCAAAACTCTGTTTTGGTGGACAAAGATGAAAAATGAGATAGCCTCTTTTGTTGATCGTTGCGATAACTATTGTCGCGTGAAGGCAGTTCACATGAAAGCAGGTTTACTTCAACCCTTGCCAATCTCTAGTTGGAAATGGGAAGAAGTAAGTATGGACTTTATCGCTGGACTCCCAACTTCTGTTAAAGGTTATGACACTATCTAGGTGATTGTGGATCGTTTGACCAAGGTCGCTTGTTTTATTCTAGTCCGAACTGAGTATCGCCCACATCAATATGCGGAGTTGTACTTCGAGCACATTGTCCATCAGTATGGTGTACCTCGCACTATCATGTTGGATCGTGGACCGTAATTCACAGCTCGTTTCTAGGAATGTCTTCACGAGAAAATTGGTACTCACTTGGTTCAGAGTTCTGCATATCACCCATAAATGGCCGGCCAAACTGAATGTGTTAACCAAATCCTAGAAGACATGTTGAGAGCATGTGCTCTCTCTTCAAAAAGTTCTTGAGTGAAATGGTTACCGTTAGCTAAGTTCTCTTACAACAATAGTTACCAAGAGAGCATCAAGATGGCTCATTTTGAAGCCCTGTATGGCCGAAAGTGTTGAACTCCGTTGAATTGGGTAGAGCCCGGGGAGCGAAGGTATTACGACATTGATTTCATGGACGAAGTGGAGCAGCAAGTCCGTACAATCCAGCAACATCTGGAAGCTCCTCAAGCTCGTCAAAAGAGTTATGCTGACAAGAGAAGAAAACCAATTGACTTTGTAGTCGGGGATCACGTGTAACTCAAGGTGTCTCCGATGATGACATCTTTTATGATGGCTTCTGCAAGACCTCTCTCCACCCTGCTGGGGATGAGGACTAAACCGTTGGGCGCTCTCTAACGACTTTGTACATATGATGCTTTTGGTGGATGTGATGAAACCCTGGCTGTAACAAGAACCAGTAATATGTTGTGAAAACTATGTTGCTTCCGCTACTTGAACTTGTGTTGTAATAACTTAAGTAAACTCCAATGTGGTGTCACTTCATCGATAGTGAATGAACTATGTAACAGTCGTTGTGTTGTGCTAAACTATTACGATATTGGTTCGTTGGAAAGTTGGTTTGAAATCCTTAGTGGTTTCAGTTGACTACCGGGATTATATGGGCTCAAGTTTGGAAACTTGATTGCCTGTTCGATCGTTTCTACACTTGAACTCTTATAATTTGGCCGGTTCTGTGACAATAAATATAGACCTAGCATCAATGTAATAGAGACATTAATCAATATCAAATACAAGTTTATTTCTACTTTTACATCTTCTTTTCGACGACTTCGTCAATTTGCATACTTTTCTTCTTACAAGTTCTGATTGATTCGGCTAGTTACACTCGATGATTCTCGAGTTCCGTGTGAACACATCTTGGTCGTGACGTCCGGGCGCATCGCTATTGCCGGGACCGAAGTGTTCGAATCTTCATCCTTGTCGATTATTAGGTTAAACGGACTGGCACGTCTTGACATCAAATTTGGGTATTAGCCCTTTGTGTTTGCAGATCTATTTTTGCATCAACAGGTACCATAAACTAAGATACCAGAAACAAAAGGGAAAAAAGCGACAAAAAAGGAATAGGGGCAAGCCCCGAGCCAGAAGACACTCAACGCCTCGAACGAGCCCCTGACCTCGAGCGCACTCAACGCCTCGATCGAGCCCCTAGCCTCGAGCGCGATCTCCGCCTCGCTCGAGCCCCTGGCTTCAAGCAGAATCTACGCATCGCCTGAGCCTGGCCTCGATCGCAATCTCCACCGAGCCCTGGCCTCGAACACAATCTCTACCTCGACCAACCTTTGGCCTTGGTGCTAGCATTCTAGCACACGGTGGCCGTACCTTTGATGCAACGTGTGCCATGCCTCCCACGCTGCAGTAGGGCACGTCGCCCACTATTCGACCAACTCTCATCACTGTAGCGCCTCACCCCTTTCACTGTGAGCACTGCACGACAGTTGGAGGAATGGGAGGAATTAACTTGTGCCACTATAACCATACTTTGGCATTTACTGTTCTACTATTGCAGGACAAGGCACAGGGCCTCAGATTCGACCACCACGACCCGAATAGGGCTCGGCGATGCTACCAACAGGGACGACCATGCTGTTGCCCACACCACAAGGACGAGGCTGTCGAGCTCCGCAGGGTCCGCACTATTACTCCACTCGACACTAAGGATAAACTACCAGATTTACACATGTAATAGCCCTGCCACCCCTTGTGACTATAAAAGGGGAGGTAGGGCACCCCATAGGGGACACACACAACACACGAACACATAACTTACAACACAGTATCATATTCCACTCCACTCACATGGAGATAGAGGACTCAGGACTCTGAGCACACATCCATTCACTCCCTAAGCCAAGACCTGGGACATATCCCCCTCTCGCAACTAGCTTATACTCCCCTACTACAAGCGCTCTTGGGTGCAAGGCAATTCAGGATCCGACTCTCTCACTAGACATAGGGTATCCTAGGCCTGAACTAGTATATACCCTCTGTGTTCTCTTGCATCACCATTCGGGTTAAGGGAGCACGTAGATTCATCATTTGTTAGTCCAGACAGCGATAGTTGGCGCGCCAGGTAGGGGCCTTCTGCGTGTTTCTCCTATTTCCACCAGGAAAAGCCCGGATGGCGGACAGATTTCGCCCACTTCGCCTTGGCACCATCATGAGGTTTGGGAGTTTGGAGTTCATGACTCTTGGCATCGGCTATGACATGGTCCTCCTCCCGGCTCGCGATGATGCTGAGCCATGTCTTGAGCCACTCCCGCCCCAGCTAGTGCGTGGGAGGCCGGTGCGGGAACCCGGTGCGGTCGTCAGAGGTCCAGGATCTCTGACCCCACCACTGAAGCCAGGACTCTTCTGGCTCTCCCCCCGCACATTTCTCATTAGATCACCCATTCCACTGGCCCACGCTGTGCTAGGGGAAAGTCCTGTGGAGCTTCAAGCTCTGCCCTAAGGACTGGTAGGGGGACAGCGCGGTCCCCTGTTTCGCCTCGACCCAAGGGAAAAACATCGCCCCCACCTCCTCTCCAAAAGTGGGACCTAGGGGCTTCAACTTCATAGCTCCCTCCTGTGTCATCCTTGATGCTTGAGGCGACAACTGGAGGACTCACGTCCACATCCCTTCTGCTCCCCTATGGGCTCAAGAATGCAGCCGCCTCTTACGCCTCCTCCATAAGCACTTTGTTCACTACATACGCAGATCTCATAGGGCACCACCTGAGGTCTACCCTTGACCTCATTGCCACCCCTCTCGTATCGTCCTATCCCGAGGAAGTCACCTCGGGTGAGGATGCGTGGGCTGACGCTGATTTCTCTGGTCTTGGAGATCGAGAGACTTTCATGCGCCTCCTCAAGGTGAGAAACTATTGCCTAGGTTAATCTGACTCTGATGCTGACGACTATGATCCATCTTGAGAGTGCATCAACCTCGAGGTCGATGGGCAGCTCTAGCTGATAAAGGTGGCGCTGGACCCTTAGAGCGATGAAACGCAACTCCCCTCCCAACACAACCGCCGCATGTCATCCTAGGGCTCAGGGAGCCGTGTATGTCCCAGCAGAAGCTCGTCGGCCTGACCTCAAACAGCTCAACGAGCTGGAGGCCAGGCTTGAAGAGGAGCACGTGTGCCTACGACAGCTACGCGAGACCCTAGAGCAGGACCAGGCTGCTCGAGGGGGCGAAGGAGCAGCCAGACGCCGCACCCGCGACGTCAACCGACACATTGTCGAAGACGTCGGGGGACATGACCCCTCAATTTTCAGCATGGCGAGCCAAAACGTAATGGCCGCTGCGCTGCTCCTCAGGGCGATGACCGGGCCATCGACCCCTAAGGGAAGAAGAGTATGCTAGGGACTCTGGGGTCTCCTGGAGCAGGCAGTGGTACAAAATGTGGAAAGCTCCGCATCGCAATCGCACGACTCACAGGCAAGGCACCCATGGGATCGATCCGCTCCTAACAAGGCACCATCTGTGCAAGGCCCTATGCCCCCTAATCTGCAAGGAGGCGCTAAGGCTCCATCTGTCCACTAGCGTGTCGGAACCAATGTGGACGCTAGAGCCACCCTTGAGGCCCGACGTCACGACAAGGACGAGGGCGAATCTCGGTGGTACCGACTACACTGAGGCAGGAGGTATGACCCTGAGCACGACCGCAACATGTCACCTGAACCTCCAGGTCCCTTTGTCTTCGCGAAGCAATTCGTAGGGCCAAGTTCCCTGCCCGGTTCTGACAGCCGACAAATATCACCAAATACTCAGTGGACAGCAACCCTAAGCGGACTACCGCCTGGCATGCAGCTAGGTAGAGTGGAGGATGACCTGCTCATCACCCGCAACTTGCCACTACACTTGGCCAACTCGGCTAGAGCGTGGCTTGAGCACCTCCCTAAGCGTGTGATCCATGGCTAGGCTGACCTGGTTAGGATCTTTATCGAGAACTTTCAGGGCACATACGTGCGCCCTAGAACTCCTGGGACCATAGGAGTTGCCGGAAGAAGGCTGATGAGTCTCTCTGTGACTTCATCAGGTGTTTCTCCAAGCAATGCACCAAGCTCCCCAACATCACAGACTCTGATGTCATCAGGGCGTTCATCACCGGCACCACTTGCAAGGAGTTGGTGCATGAGCTTAAAGGAAGTTCATCACCGACATCAAAGACCCCCACGAGCACCAGCTAGTTGCTCAACATCGCAACTAACTTTGCCTCTGGCGAAGAGGCAGTCGGGGCAATCTTCTTCGACGGCAGTGCCAAGGGGAAGAAAAAAAGCCGAGGCCACCATGGCCTCAGGCTCCCAAGACCCCACAAAGAAAAAGAAGGGTTGCAAGGGGAGGCAGTGCCGGCCAGATGACTGTTGGCAAATCTTAACACACACCGGCTAGAGTAAGGTGTGACAAGTATCTAGAAATGGTGGCACCTAACCAACACTGCTTAAATGCAAGCCTAAGCTGTTACTAGGATAGGTTGTAAGACTACCCTGAGCAACAGCTCCAGAAATGCTAAGCAACGCTAAACTATAGCGGTGATGCAAGACGTACCAAGGGTAACTCTGCAAGCGCATAGGTACCGCTGTAGCACTTCAACCGTGGTGAGTAACCGCGGTGTCGTAATTTATAGTTCACTCACGGGAAGCGGACTAAGACTCTTGTTGGGCATTCTTAACGTCATTACCAAAAGTAGACTTAGTTTTCTAATTCTGATAATGGCGCAAAAAATGCCAAACCTATCCCTCATGCCACTTAAGCCAAGTTGTCATCCCCAGCATGACATGAGAGACACGGTATTGAAAGATGCAATTGCTCTTCGGAATGAATAGTAAATGAGGTCTGCAAGCGCACAGATTAATACCGATGTGGCATTTTAACCGGGAAGTATTCCAGGTATCGTTATTTATATTTTTACCACTGGGAAGGGATTGCTAATCAGCAATGTTGATTATGGAATGAAATATGGAATTGAGTATCTATCATTGCATGTGTAATAGAGAGCATTTATCTATCTCTTTCAAACAGGGATAAATGTCACATAAAATATAGATAAAGTATGAATGGTGACAAGGATAATTAATCTGATAAGCATAACTAGCCACATATAATAATGATAAGCACCTCAATAGATATTCTAGAAAGTCATTAGCATGGAATTAGGATGAACTACAAGAATATTTCCTAAGTTATTCTTAACTATAAAGTTTAGCATATCATAGTTAGTGCAGTTATACTTGGCAATCATTGCGAGACATGACTATGCCCATGCATAGTGATATTATAAAGGAAGATGAGAAACATAACAATCACTCCCCTGTAATAATGTTGCTCTGCCTGCCCTATACACGGGAGGGGGACTATATAAGAATCAATAGAGCTGTCACCAACACGAACTACCCCGCGATCCGACATATAGGGTACAATCGCAGTTAAATACATGGATAAACGCTATACGATCCTAAACATGTATATAATTCCAATCTAACTAAGCCAAGCATATAACTATGATAAACTAAAAACGATATAATTGTAAATATAAACCAGTAGAGTAAAGTCATAATCAATATATTCAAGTAGAACAAAGTCATATTCATAATATTGAAGAACAATGATGAACAAATGAAGAACAGTAGAGGAATTACCAAGAATCCACTTGATAGATCCAGAAACCAATCAAAGATTGACTCCTTCTAGTTCTAATCCTATGTAGCTATGCTAAACTATAGATCTACTTGATGTGCTGGCTCTAGGGCTTGATCAGAGACTTCTTCTCCCGAGATGAATGAATGAATAAGGGTTTCAGAGGTGCCTCCTCCAGGGGCCAGGGGGCCTGCTTATATAGTCCCTCCAAATGAATATGGGCCGTCGGATCAAACCGACCATAATCACACGGTTTTCCTTAATCCTCTAGGTCGGTGGAGCATTATCCATGAGAGGGAGCATGATTGGCCCAGGCAGTAGGACGGGTGCCCAAGAGGGGAGGGCAGGCGCCCTGTCCCCGGGCCCGCTCGGCCTCCCGCTTGTTCCCATGGCTTCTAGACTCTTCTAGGTTAGGGAAAATTGCACGGCACGTAATTATCTCTATGTAAACCTGACGTGTGGGCCTTTCCTCCATATTTCCTGATAACCCCTACAGAAATAGACAAACACCAAAACTTGTGGAATTCTGTCAGATAAAACCCTAAGTCTGGGTGTCGGTTGCATTTGGATCCTTTTCTCTATTTATTTGTTGATTATATTTGATACTTAAGGACCGTAAACAAACTCCCCTAAGCTTACCTCTTGCTCATCCCTGAGCAAGGATAATCTTAGTGATGGATCAGAAGTTGCTGTAATGCCTTTGAGTTTTGACGGTACACAAGCTTTCACAATAAGGTCTCATCTCTGAGTTAGAGTAAACCATCAAGACTTAAAACTTACACATTTTACCTTTCACCATGGGACTTGTAACCATCACTTCTGTCTAGCGCAGCTAAAAGATAGAATGGTCTAGTCAAGCGCCATGTCTCTTATTCTTGTTGAGCTTTAGCTCTAGAGTTTTTTGCAGTTTTTTGCCTGGGAAAAAGTACGACCTCGAGAGAATAAGGGACAGGAAAAACGAACCGCTGACATCCGACGATTCTCGGATATGCGTCTTAAAATTCCAAAAATTTCTCATGACGAAGCCATATCGACTTTCATCAAAGGGCTACGCTTCCACAAAGCGTTGAGGAACAAGCTACTGTGCAAAAGGCCGACCATGATAGCCGAGCTCCTTGCCACGGTAAAAAACTACGCTGACGCCGATGACGCAGAAAAGCTCATTCGAGAGGATGCGAGAGGTCCCGACCAACCTCCTCGATGGGATGACAGTCGTGTTTGTTTTGACAACAGGAACTATCGTTGCCCTGACAACCGCGACCATAGAGAAGGTTGGGATAGGCGGTGTGACAATCGCGATGACTTCAGGGGCAAGCGCCCTCGCGACCATGACCACAAGGTGAATACTGTCAAGCGCCCCAATGGGCGGCTAGACTACCAGGAAGATTACAACAAGACGTTGAAGGGATCGTGCCAACTCCACCCCAAGTCCTATCACACGATGGAAGAATGTCGTGTCCTCAAAAGCATCTACACGCAGCGGGCTGCTCAAGACAATTCTGCCAAGAAAAACGGGAAGCAGGACAGGCGTGGTCACGAAGACGAAGACGACAACCAGGATAGGGACCCACGACACCAGTACGTCAGTAACACTGACGTGGTCAACTCCATCTTGAGAGGCAAAGTTTCCATCGAGTCTAAGCGAGAAAGAAAGCTCCTGAAGAGAGCCTGCCTCAATGTGGACAGCACAGACGGTCTGATCGCCGATCCGAAATTTCCTCCCTGGTCGCACAGGGAGATCTCCTTCAGCAGGAAGAATCAATGGGCCGCCATCCCGGAGCCAGGACGTTTTCCTCTAATCCTAGATCCTTGCATCAACAACGTCAGATTTGAGCGCGTGCTCGTTGACGGGGGAAGCTCCATCGACAGCCTCTTCTGCAATAGCTTACCTGCTCTCAAGATAACCCCGGCACAGCTAAAGCCGTATGACGCTCAATTCTAGAGAGTTCGGCTAGGTCAAAGTTCAGTACCCCTTGGATAGATAACATTGCCTATCCAATTTGGAACACCTGACCACTTTCGAACAGAATTTGTCAACTTTGTGGTCGCCGACTTTGACGGCACTTACCATGCAATTCTAGGCCGTCCATCGCTGACAAAGTTCATGGCAGTTCCACACTACTCATACCTAGTCCTCAAAATGTCAACAGAGAAGGGCGTCCTAACTATCAGAGTTAATGTCTATACCGCATACACTTGCGAGGAGGAAAGCTTCAAGATCACCGAGGCAATTGACCTCTCGATCCACATGGCAGAAACCGTAGCCCAAGCTGCGCAGCTTCCACCCAACCAGCTTCGACTACCCGAGCAGGAGACTCCGAGGAAAAATTCAAAGTCCAAAGAGCACAAGGAGGTACAACTGGTCGACGGCAGCCCCGAGAAGACGGCCCTTATCGGGGCCAACCTGGACCCTAAATAGGAAGACGCGCTCGTCAGGTTTCTAAGGGACAACGTGAGCGTTTTCGCATGGAAACCCGCAGACATGCCCGGCGTCCCATGAAACCTGATCGAGCACTCCTTAAACATCTTGAAGACCGCAAGACCCATCAAGCAAAAGCTACGATGGTTCGCTCGTGACAAAAAGGAAGCTATTAGGACAGAAATAACGCGGCTTCTGGCAGCCGGATTCATTAAAGAAGTGTATCATCCCGATTGGCTTGCCAATCCGGTTCTTGTAAGAAAAAAGAACAATGAATGGAGAATGTGCATTGATTACACTGATCTCAGTAAACACTGTCCTAAAGATCCTTTTGGTCTCCCTCGCATCGTCGAAATAGTCGACTCAACGGCTAGATGTGAACTCCTCTCCTTTCTAGATTGCTACTCTGGTTATCACCAGATCTCACTAAAGGAAGGCGACCAGATCAAAACATCTTTTTTCACTCCTTTCGGTGCGTATTGCTACACGACCATGTCCTTTGGTCTCAAAAATGCTGGAGCCACTTATCAACGGGCTATTCAGCAAAGCCTCCACGAAGAGATTTGTGATGACCTCATCGAGGCTTATGTAGACGACGTCGTCGTCAAAACAAGGGACGCAAGCACTCTAATCAACAACCTAGACCGAACCTTTAAGGCACTAAATAAATACTAGTGGAAGGTTAACCCCAAAAAATGTATCTTTGGGGTCCCCTCTAGTCTACTACTCGGCAATGTTGTCAGCCGCGACGGCATACGACCAAATCCTTCAAAAGTAAAAGCAGTGCTTGACATGCGACCACCCAAGAATGTCAAGGATATTCAAAAGCTCACCGGATGTATGGCTGCTCTTAGCCGTTTTATCCCTAGACTGGGAGAAAAAGGCCTCCCCTTCTTCAAACTTCTAAAGGCGTCGGAAAATTTCTCCTGGACAGAGGAAGCCGACACTGCGTTCACCCAGCTCAAAACTTTCCTCACCTCACCACCCGTTCTCACAGCACCTCAACCCAACGAGGACCTGCTCCTTTACATAGCGGCAACCGATAGGGTTGTCTGTACGGCAATGGTGGTCGAGCGAGATGAGCCAGGCCACGTATACAAAGTCCAGAGACTCGTTTACTTCATAAGCGAAGTCTTAAATGAGTCCAAGACTAGGTACCCTCAGATACAAAAGCTCATCTATGCCATCTTAATAACTTCAAGGAAGCTGAAGCATTATTTTGATGGTCATCGGTCCTGGTAACCACTAGTTTCCCCCTAGGGGACATTTTGCGCAATAAGGACACCAACGGCAGAATTGTAAAATGGGCAATGGAATTATGCCCATTCTTCCTGGATTTCCAGAGCCGCACTACCGTCAAGTCCCAGGCCCTGGTCAATTTCATCGCAGAATGGACGGACCTCAACGAACCTCCCCTCTCGGACACTACCGACCACTGGTCAATGTTCTGCTATGGGTCCTTAAACATCAATGGCGCCGGCGCTAGAATACTCTTCGTGACGCCTAACAAGGACAAACTACGCTACGTCCTTAAGATCCTCTTTCCGGCGTCGAACAACGTCACCGAATACGAAGCATGCCTACATGGCATACGACTGGCTGTTGAACTGGGAGTCAAACGCCTTTACGTCCATGGCGACTCTGCCTTGGTCATCAACCAGCTAAACAAAGAATGGGACACAACCCACAAAAAGATGGACGTCTACTGTAAATAAATTCACAAATGGGAATCCAATTTCTACGGCATAGAATACATCCACATGGTCCGGGATAGGAACCAGGCAGTGGATGCATTGTCAAAGTTAGGATCATCTCGGGCCCAGATTCTGCAAGGCGTTTTTGTCCACGACGTCCACGCACCAAGTGTGGGTACAGACCTGGTCGAAAAGCAACCCAATGAGGCAATGCTCATAGGCGACACCACTCCGGCAACCAGCAGCCGTGATTGGCACGCCCCCTTCATCAGGTATATATCGGATGGATCGGGTTTACAAGATAAAATGGAGAACGAGCGCCTCATTCGACGGTCCAAGAATTACATACTGGTGGATGGCAAACTTATTCAAAAAAACGCAAGTTCTGAAGTGTTGGTCAAATGCATATCCCAAGATGACGGCATCAAGCTCTTAGACGACATACACGCCGGGTCCTACGACAACCACGCGACCTCTAGAACACTGGTCGGGAAGGCCTTCCGAGCAGGTTTTTACTGGCCAACTGTGGTCGCCGATGCCGAGAAACTGGTCCGACATTGTGAAGGATGCCAGTTCTTTGCCAAGAGGACCCACATGCCTGCTCACGAAATTCAAACTATTCCGTCGTCCTGGCCTTTTGCCTGCTGGGGTCTCGACATGATCGGGCCATTTAAGCCGGCCCCCAGCAACTTCAAGTCCGTCTTCATACTAATCGACAAATTCTTGAAGTGGATCGAGTACATGCCACTGGTCAAAGCAACCTCCGAGAAGGCTTTGGAGTTCCTCAATCAAATCAAACACAGATTCAGGATCCCCAATAGCATAATCACTGAGCTAGGCACTCAATTCTCTAGCACTACATTCTGGGATTTCTGTGATGACAGGGGCATAGTCATAAAGTACATGTCAGTAGCTCACCCACGGGCCAATGGTCAAGTAGAGCGAGCGAACGGAATGATTATCGACGCTCTAAAGAAAAGGTTGTACACCGAGAACGACAGAGCACCAGGAAGATGGATGAAAGAGCTACCGGTCGTGGTCTGGGGGCTCCAAACACAGTCTTGTCGCAATATGGGTGTATCACCCTAATTCATGGTCTATGGCACCGAAGCAGTGCTTCCGTCCGACGTAACCTTTGGATCTCCAAGAGTCGAAAATTTTGACCAGTCTTCGGCTGACATCGCCAGAGAGCTTGAAATCAACTGCATGGAAGAAAAGCGCCTAATCTCATGCCTCCGAACAGCAAAGTACTTGGAAGTCATTAGGAGGTATCACAACAGGAACATCAAAGACCGCTCCTTCATGGTCGGTGATCTGGTACTCAAGTGGAAAACAAGCCAAGAAGGAATGCACAAGTTATCCACACCTTGGGAAGGACCCTTTGTGGTCGCTGAAGTCACACGCCCTACATCTTACAGACTGGCATACCCAGACAGAACACGCCTGCCTAATTCTTGGCACATAGACAAACTGCGCCATTTCTATCTATAAGTTCCAGTACTTTCCGTTTGTAAATTTCTTATGATTAGGAATAATAAAATCTTTTCTTTTTCGCTATATACTTTTTTACACGCAGAACTTTCGACAAGTGCAACAATCTCCTTCTAGGACCAAGATCCTTAAGGATTATCAAACCGACTCAGTGATACATTACTCATACAACATTACAGCACTCAAAACCATGGTTATGACAAATCAATCTTTATTACAAACTTTATATACAAAGTTTACAATAAACACCCCTCTGGGCGGTCCCTAGTCTATTCCTACAGACTACTCTACAGGCCTACTGCTTGGGCTGATCACCCGCACGGCCCTGCCGTCCAGTCGAAGGGGTTAGGGCCACCGGCGCCTGGCTGGTCGAGACCGCAGGCGTCGACCGCCCATCTCCAGCAATGGACGCTCCCGACAACTCCCTGGCCGACCTATCTGACCCGGGCTGGTCGGGGGGAGTTGCTGTCCCGCAGAGGTTGATGTCGCCGATCACTGTCGACGACAGATCAAGCAGACCAACACGAAGGTCGTCTGCCTCCTGCGGACCAACCTCCTTGGGGTACCCCCTCTCTAGTTGAGACAGGTCAACCAGAGGATAGTGGGCGCGCACCATGCTGAGGACATGCGCACCCGTGAATTCCCCGGTGTCCTTGACAAACTGCTGGAGCCAGTCCCACGCCTGTTGCGCCTTTTCGACCGGAGTCAGCTTCGGTGCACGGGGCTGGTCTTCAGGGAGCTCAGGGCTGATCAAATCAAGAACCGGGGCCGCTCCTTTCCAAAGTTTGATGCAGTTGGCCTTCCAGGAGTCCCGGTCCTTGATCAGCTCGTTGAGATGCTTCTTAGCATTTACTTTGAGCACTGTGAACCAAGCAGGAAGTCAGTGCACACACAAGACAAGGAACATTGAGCAATCAAAGAAGAGGGTAACACGGTTCTTACAAGTCAACTCCCGATTCTTGTTGCTTAACTCCTCACCAGCTCGGCGCCCAGCCTCCAGTGCGCCGGCACGCTCCTGGTCGAGACTCTCCTTTTCTTGTAGGAGGCGCGCAACCTCCTCCTCCAAGTCTGCAGGAGCAATTTCTGGTCAACAACAACTACTATGTGGTTATACACAACTGCTCGGAATACATGACTGACCTTTCCTTTCCCGATCCTTGTCGGCCAACCGCCGATTGAGATCGAGCAGGCGCTCTTCCTGAGCACCCATCTCGGCCGTCTTCTCCTCGGCCTCCGACCGAAGACGGTCTACCTCCGCAGACAGGGCCTGGTTCTCGGCCATGGTCCCCTCAATCTAGTCGAAACACCTTTTCCGGTACTTCACCGTTTTCATTGCGCTCTACAGGAATCACGCATTAAAGTAAGCAACAGCGCATATACATCTCGGGCAGAGTGCAAGACCACTTACCTTAACCTTGTCAACAAGACGCTTGGCTACGCGCTCCACCCTCGCGGCCTCCTCCATCTCTGCGAGTTCTTCATGACCAATGAAATGGTCCCCACATTGGCGCCACACGTAAACGTGTTGGCGACCATCATGGGGTCGGCCTTGGATTTCTTCTACTTCGTCGTCGGAGGCCGCCCAGGTCTCTTCGCCCTCCGCGCTACCCCCAGCCGCGGTCACAGGTATTACCGGATCCTGATCTCGGCTAGGGGAGCCCTTTGGTGAAGAGGGCTCTGCTCGGGGTGGAGTCAGGACCCTCCTCCCTTTAGAAGGCGGGGTAGTCGGAGCTCTGTTTTCCTCCTCCACGACACTGCTCGGGGGAGGCGTCCTCGCAGTCTCATCACGCCTTACAGGGGTGCTCGCTCGGGTCCTCGCCGGAGCCGGGTGCTCCTCGACACTCTCAGCCACAGTCACCACCGTGCGCTGCTCCTCGGGTTGCTCCTGGGCGGCTTGCTGCGCTGCGTCCTCGACGACAGCCGCCGGCTCGGCTGTCCTCTGGCTAGCGACGTTGTCGGGATCAACGTCAGACGCCGCACTAGCAGAAATACGGCATTTTACCAATGTCAAATGCTGCAGTAACTAACGCAAAAACAATAATAATGATAGGAGAATGTGTCAAGACGACATTTTTCTACTTATAGATCGGAGCACCTATGCGTCGCTGTAAAGACCCTCCTCTTGGTCCTACCGGCCGGCGCTGCCGCTTCTGTCGTCCCAAGATGCGTCGGCTCGGTGTGAGGGGTAGGGGGTCACTTGTCGCCCGATCGCTTGTGATCGGCGCGATGTCTGGACGACTGCGCAACCTTCAGACCAAAGAGGGCGTGGCCTGCTCATCCTCGTTGTCGTCGTCAGCGATCCTGACGAGCCGACGACGCTTTGGAGCTTGGCTGCTCTCTGCTGGCAGCGCCTCTACAGGGGACGGTTCCACCGCCAGTGGCCTTTTCCCCGCTACCATGTCCTCGGTGGTCAGGGCGGGGCGGTCCTGTTCCTCCTCACTGCTGGTGTACTGAGGACACCGAGCATCGTCGCCCTCTGGCGGGTCCATCCCCGCAGGATTTTCCATGCCAGGTGCTAGTGACACATACCCTGCGCACCGGTCAACGTCTCCAATCTGCGACAGAACCAATGACAAGTCCTCAACTAGTAGTCAACAGTATTCATATAACAATACTAGTCAATAACAATATTTATTTACCTTAGGAGTTGGACGTCCCAGCTTGAAGGCGTGCATCGATCACTGCTTCGAACGAAGTTGTCATCTGATAAGTTGAACAGCTCGTTCATCAGCTGCTACACCTCCACCTTCTCCAGACCATCGGGGCTCATCCTGGTCGGGTCCTGGCTGCCCGCATACTCGTACGCCGAATGTACCCTCCTTTGGCAGGGCATCACATGGCGCACAATGATGTTCCCGACCACTCCTGGCCCGTCTAGGCGGGACCAGTCGATCAGGCTCATCAAGTCTGCCACCTGCCCAGTGAATTCTAGGCGCTCTGTCCAACTGACCCTCTTCTCGCGGATGTAGCCCACGTCGCAGAACGTGGCGCTGCCCGGCTCCTCCCTGATGTAGAACCACTTCTTGTACCATTCGGTCAAAGAGGTGTTCCATGGGCAGCCGAGATACCGGTTCTTCATCCCATCACGCAGATTGAGGTATACTCCACCTGCAATCTTGGAGCCTCCAACTGCCCCCTTCTTCCTCAGACAAAAAAGATAGCGAAAAAGGTCGAAGTGCGGCTCTATTCCAACATAAGCCTCGCACAAATGAATGAAGGTCGAGATGATAAGAATAGAGTTCGGGTGCAGGTTGCAGATCCCGATCTCATAGTAAAGAAGAAGCCCTGGATGAAAGGGTGGACAGGAATCCCAAAGCCCCTCTTGAAAAAATCTTCAAAAACTACAATCTCACCGGCACGGGGATCAGGGTAGCTTTCCCCTTCCGGCGCCCTCCAGCCGCCGAGCTCTTGGTTGTGAAGTAGGCCCATTCCGATGAGGTCATTGAGGGACCTCGTGCTCCTCCTGGACTTCTTCCACTCCTTCGCCATCAGATCGGCCCTTTTCTTCGAGTCAATCTTTGCCATTGACGTTGTAGAAACGACTGCGAGCTGGACGATTAAAGATGGAGGTTGCAGAAGGCAGGAATGGCAAGAATAGAAGGTTCGACGGCAAAGGCAGGGTAAAGATTATGAGCGCTGTGTTGACCTTTTTATAACAACAGCTTCACCCCTTCCACTACCTGCATTCTAGGGAAGTGGGCGGGCCCTACGGCGGATGCGGCGCTTCGGTTTTCAATAATTACCGACAGTTAATACGGTGGCTTTTCTGTATAATTGGTGGTTTCCCTTTCTCGAACCACGCAAGGAGCGGTTGCATAGTTACTCGGCGCACCTTTTCATGCAACCATCTGACAATACGTCAGGGTGCCTTGTCACATCACGAATTAATGCGGCGAGATTTATTTTTTTTTCAAAGAGACAAGCACATTCGGTGGAAAATTGTGTATGACAGTCCTGGGGACAGTACCGACCACCGAGCACTATATGCTCGGGGACTGGTCGACCATCCCACCAATTTGAGAATCTGGGGACTGTACCGACGACCGAGCACTATATGCTCGGGTACTGGTCGACCATCCCACCATTTTGAGAATCTGGGGACTGTACCGACCACCGAGCACTATATGCTCGGGGACTGGTCGACCATCCCACCATTTTGAGAATCTGGGGACTGTACCGACCACCGAGCACTATACACTCGGGGACTGGTCGACCATCCCACCAATTTGAGAGCTTGGGGAATGTACCAACAATTGAGCTTGATATGCTCGGGGACTGGTCGACTAGACTATTTAGTTGTAGATAAGCATGATATGCTCGGGGACTAGTCGACTAGTCTATTCAATTGTAGACGAGCATGATATGCTCGGGGACTGGTAAATTCAATTTTTTAGACCTTGCTACAAGGCTCATACTTCTCCTTCCAGCAAGCTTGGAGACTATATCGGTACTGTGACAGAACCGCCCAATTTATACAAGCTTAAGTACGACTGTCCCCGTTTAACACGTTGACATGCGCATACTATCACTTATATAAACCCGGTAGTCTGCCGAGTGTCACGAAGGACCTCGGTAAATCAACTTTACACCAAGATCGCATGATTAAGCAAATACACATCACATACACAGAGATTTGCAGCGGAAATAATATTACAAAAGAGTTCACAAATAATAGTGCAAGTTTGGATTTTCCAAATTGATTAGAAAACAACATAGCTTTCAAATGATTAACATAATATAAGTTCTGAATACATTGCTAGCATAAGTGACATCCTCCGACAAAAGCATATAGATGAGAACACTATATGGAATCACCGAGCCCACCGGCGGTTAGCCACCATCTTTAGCAGGCTGAAGACCTCACCTGCAACTGGGTGGGATAAACCCTGAGTACTCGAATATACTCAGCTAGACTTACCCGACAGGAGAGAAAATAAAAGACTCTCAAGGATATGCAAGGCTATTTGGTGGAGTTGGTTGGATAGCATAGCTTTGCCAAAAAGAGCATTATTACCATGAGTCCTTACTTTCAACCTTTTAGTCAATATTTTAGCATCAAGTTCAATAAAGCTACCATAGCTAGATTTTGCACCTATTCTATAGCAATCACTTGATTAATAAGCATCACATTAATAACCATATCCGGTTTATCATGTAGCCATTATCATCATCATAACCATTAAGTTTCATTTAGTATATCTACGTTGCCGCTCCTCGAGTCAAGTTCTCACTATCCGGAAGAGACGGCGATTCGAATCGATTCCTATCCAGCTGGAGGGGTATTCCTAGCACTCACCAGGCGTACTTAGCTAGAGTAGCTTGGATCACCTTTAGCACAACTTCGGACCAATTCACGGGTCCGTATGGCGCCGCACTGTTGGGTATTTTAAACGCAAACAGAAAAATCCGCAAGCGCACGGATACCGATGTAGCTTTCACCCGGGAGTATTCCAGAGTATCGATTTTCCACAGAGAACGTGAGTGTACTAATTAAGATCCAAGATCCCCCAAGGATAACTATATAATTATTTTTTGTGGGAAGAGAGGAAGTTTCCTGAGAGTTCTCTAGTTGATCTAAGAATCAAGAATTACTTCAAGATTATTTATATCGGGACATCAGAGCACTAACCACAGAAAGAGATGAGAAGGGGGCTAGGAAGGTCTGACTACGGTCCTACAAACACCGATCCGAACGTGGTGGAATACGTCGACCGTTAGGGCTGTCACGACCCTAAGGCTACCACAACAATCCGCAGGATTGGGTGCAATTCCAGGTAATCGCAAGACTAAACACCACGTCTAATCTATTAATTACTACTCTAATGTTTCAAAGATTAGAGCACTTGATGCAAGCGGGAATCCAATAAATAACTTGAATGTAAATAAAAGTAATTAGAGAACTCAGGAGTTATGAATTGAAGAACCTGGAGAACGATGAAGAACGAACTAGTTGCTGCAAAAGTACAATGTTGAGGAAGATCCGACAGATCCGGCTCCTCCTCCTCCGCTCTCCTCTTCTCTCTCCCTATTTTCTAGATTACAACTAGAACTAACTAGAACTAGAACTAGAGGAACTAGAACTAGAACTAGATGAACTAGAACTAGATCTAGATGAACTAGAGGTAGAACTAGAAGAACTAGAGGGATCCTCTCTACTTTGATGAAGAATTGAAACCCTAACTTTTATTCTGTAGAAGAGGTATGATCTCCAGGGGCCAGGGGGGTCTGGTTTTATAGTCCCTTCAAGTGAATCTGGGCCGTCGGATCAAACCGACATTGATCGTGTGGTTTTCCTTGAAGTATTAGGTCGGTGGAGCATGATCCTCGAACTTCACCCTGATTGGTCCAGGGGGGAGGGCGGGCGCCCTCAGGACTAGGGCGGGCGCCCTGTCCCTGAGGCCTCTCGTCTTCCGCTTCGGTCCCATGGCTTCTGGAGTCTTCTAGATGATAGAAAATTGCGCGGCACGTTAATATCTCTATGTAAACCCGACATGTGGGCCTTTCCTCCGTATTTCCTGATAACCCCCTGCAGAAATAGACAAACACCAAAACTTGTGGAATTCTGTCAGATAAAACCCTAAGTCTAGGTGTTGGTTGCATTTGGATCCTTTTCTATGATTAGTTGATGGTTAAATGTGAGCATTAAGGACCGTCAACAAGCTCCCCCAAGCTTAACCTTTGCTCGTCCCTGAGCAAAGATGAACTCAAGAGTTTCTGCAGTGGTTTCATAACTTAAAGATACACATGCGTTTAAACAAGATCTCATCTCTGGTTAGAGTAAACTGTTAAGACTTAAAACTTACTCATTTACCTTTCACCATGGGACTTGTAACCGTCACTTGTGTCTTGAGCAGTTAAAAGATAGAACAGTCTAGTCAAGCACCATGTCTCTTGTTCTTTGATTAACTATAGCTCTGGAGTTTTTTTGCAGATTTTCAAATAAAACTCAGAGATTCCTTGTATGACTCTCTCTAGTCTCTCTTTTGTGGTATTTCTGGATCCATACCAAGGCAGTAATGGTATATGCCTTCTCTCAAAGTATGTGGTATTTGTGGTATAAGGCATAGTGGCACTACCTTCTCTCTCACCCTACTCTAATAAGGTTTTGATATCTGGAGCTCATAGGTGGGAGACAGCTAATACATACTTACAAGACATTTATTGCATAGTCAAACCATGGATCCAGAAGAACAAGTCAATAAGTCAAATCAAGATGTGCATGTGTGGCGAATGAATGGCGTATGGTGATGATGGTGATAACAATGGCGAAAGTCTATTTCTACTTTTGCTCTTTTGAGGGGATACATACCTTTCTTGCTCTTTTGAAACTTTTTGAGGAGAATGAGATGCTCTATATTTTCTTTTTCTTTTCTCTCAGGTGGGTATCTTATACCCCTAATTTTACTGTCGGACACTTGTCCATTTTTACCTCTCGTCTCACTTTTTCTTTCTTTCGAGGTTCCGGGCACTTGCCCCTTTTTATTTCCTCGTATCTCTCTTTTTTTTCTCTTTTTTTTCTTTTTTTTATTAGAGCACTCATCTCATGAGATAATATAGCAAGTGGTAGTAACAAGATAACTTGAGCATTTATTTCACAGGGGAAAAATAGAAATATTTTTGGCTATTCTCTCCCGGAATAGGAGTAGAATATTTTTGGGTGAATCTGGAGATGGAAATGGGTGGATATATGTGGATGCGTACTTCCAGAGTAGAAGCAGCATGTATGAGTGAACGTGCAAGTGAATCTTGATTTAACCACATGACAAGCTCCTAAGGGTCTACACGGCTTGACTACACTCAATGCTCATAAGCAGTAAAAAGTAAATGTGTGGCTCAAAGTCTAGCAAGCATGTATATATGGCTGTGGTTGGAATTTAAACTCTCATCATACAGGAACTCATCATGCAACATTTTAAAGATTTTCAAAGATAAAATTCTCTAGAATTCTAGCATCTCTAGGAACAGATAAACAGCAGCTCAACCTTCCCATATCATATCCGTTAACGACTTAGACTTTAGATCATGTACTCTTCCCACAAGTTCAGATTTAGAGCAAATCTTAATTAATAACAGTCATGCCTAAACTTGAGAGAGATTTCAATTTTTAGAACTAGTCATGGCAGAGCAACTATTCATCATTTCCATGTGAGAGCTTATCATGAGGGTTCATAGCAAACTTTATTTATTTATTTATTTAGCAAACTAAGCAAAGATATATAAGCATAAAATCTTTATTTGGGTTTATATGATTATGCATCTTTTTATTATTAGAGTACAGTATAAACATGAGTAGAATACTTAGCTGGATAACTGGGGGTGCTCTACCCCAAGCTTGATTTTGATGTAATTTCTTCTGATGTAGCCAGTAGGTGGCGGAGGTATGTCGGCAGCACCCTGACAGCGATTAGGATGTTCTCCATCTGCTAGTCTTCTTTGATCCATGAATTCTGTGGAGCCCAAATAGACAACAAAGCTTTGTGGAACTAGTTAAGTGTTAGCATAAACATCTAGCCTTTATCATGTTGAGCCTCCTCAATAAATGTTACTCTCTTTAGTAGGATCATAAATTAATTTTTATAATTTTATTTTTATAGGACAGGAATATATTTATTTCAATTTTATGCCACCACAGTGAATGTACTTATGGGTTTTATGCCATGAGTATACTCACATGGGGCTTACTATTTTTAAGATTTTTATTTTCTTTTCAAGACGATATGAACCTGATTAACTTAAATAATTGAAAGGAAAAAGATAACTACCAAGTTTACCTCTTGGCAAGGCGTTCGGTGTTTTTACGTCCTCCGAACGGGACTCTCCGTTTTCTCAATCGTCCTAGGATTCGCTGGATGGCGTAGTCGGTGGTTCCGGCGGCGCCTGCTCTTCATGTATAACTATCTTCTCTCTACACACCTGACTCGGTGCTACGGTCTCCTCAGGACAGTTCTGTTCATGCTGTATGTCTTCAGATATTACAACTTCTCCTTCGTAGTCTGCCCATCCGTCCTTGATGATTTGCCTCCTCTGGTTATGGTTACGTCGTCTTCTTGTCCTGACCTGCTTAGAGTCTTCAACTATATAGTTAGGGTCAGTAAAACAGTGGCGTACCTTCTCTGAGGGGAAGTGCATGTGGACTTCTCCGGTTCCAATGTAGATGATTACTTTAGCGGTGCTGAGGAACGGTCTCCTAAGGATGATGGATGGATCGTACTTGTCTTCTCCCATGTCAATAACCTTCAATCTTTCAGAATGTCTGATCTGCCATGTGGAGCTGAATGTATGTTCGTTGTATGGACATGGTTCCATGCAGGAGCTGATAAGTTACTGCGGCCATTATGTTGACGTTAGATCCGGTGTCGTAGAGTGTCTTTTGAAAAGAATATCCATTGATTGTGCACTCGATGCTTGGGACACTAGGGTCGTCCTTCTTGATCAAGAAAGGTGACTTGAGTTGACGATCTTGACCTCCTTGAGCTGCAGTGACCATCTTAGCTGACTCGGTACACATTTGCTTGTTCTTGTTCCTCCTGTTGGTCCTCTTCCTTGGTTCATGTCGGGATTGCTCTGGGATTTGTGTAGTCTTGTTTCTTGAAGGAAAACGTCTCCTTCCTCCCCTTGATGTAGAAACTGATCTTGGCAGCACTAGCGTAGATGATAGCTCCCGAGGTGTTCAGGAATGGCCTCCCTAAGATGGGTGCCCTCTCATCAGTATCAGTCTCTATCACCACGAAGTCTGCTGGAGTGTATAAGGTACCAACTCAGACGTAGAGGTTCTTCAATATTCTCTTTGGGAAACTTAGCGTACGATCTGCAAGCATGACGATGGAGATCGGGATGACGGGGCGTTCTAGATTGTCTCTCTTGACCGGCAGAAGGTCAGTAATTACTTCCACAACGGGGTTACTCCAGTAGTTACGTCCTCAAGCATCTCAGGGCAGTGATTGCCTGAGTGTTCAGTATCTCCAGTGTGTTTGTGCTCGTAGATCTAGGTTCTTCACTTGGTGGAGTCTGGGAGTTGTGAAACTCCTTTATATTTTGCTCGAAGTGTACCTGCTCATAGAGACAAGGCAGAGATCAAGTGCATGGGCCCTGTTGGTGGAAAACACCAACAGAACCAAAAGTGTATATGTTCTTCTCTAACCTTAAGCATAGTGAGCAAGACAAAGTTGATGGATAATAAGATCATGAGTATAACATTTAAAACATTTGTCAGATTAGATTGCTCAACCTTATGGAAAGATAATCTATATATATATATGTTTTGTTTATATCTTCCAAAGATTGAGTGTGCAACATTTTAGTTAATATGATTAGGAGTGTGGAATCACAAAGGTGGAAGGACTAAACATGTTGAATCGATTGGGTTGGTTAATCTAGAGTTGTAGATCATACATGTTTGTCTCTTTTATTCATGTGAATGCCAGAACTAAGGAGAAGCATATAAAAGTGATAGTCAAGTACCTTAAGATGTTACCTTACTTGAAGAGTGATGGTACAATATCACCTTGTGGAAGCTTTCCTTTCTTAGCGGTTGTGCATCATGTTTGTAGCACCCTCCATGGATCATCTCTTGTGAGCTATGCCTTCCTTGTGTAAATTGTTAAACTTCTTGTGTCACTCTTTTGTCTCCAATGTGAGTTTATCTTAGGACTTCCCAGGTCGATATTGAAAGTTTTCCTACAGGGGTTAGTCCAACAAAATATCCAATATCTACTATAGCATACTATCGGCTCAAAAATCAACCTAGACACCATGTCTAATTTGATTTAGGAGGGCATTTTAACCTAAGCATTATGCTTAATTTAAACTCCCTTGGAAGTAAGATCAACATTCCTAACTAAGCACCATGCTTAATTAGAGACAAATGAAACTACTCCAAACCTAGACATATACTAAATCAAATAAAGGTAGCATGAGAGCATTTATAGAGATCTACTCAAATGGAGATGAAGTAGTGTGATTAGTATTTAACAAAATTGAGCATGTCTCAAAGGTAGGGACAACCAGCATAGCAACATGGCAAAGGATGTTTTTATGTAAAGTACTCCCCCAAGCATGAATTTTGCAAAATTCAAGTTTGGATGAATTTAATTCAATGTTGTATGATGGTTGGTTGGACATACCTTGTGCTTGTCATTCATCCGATCTTCTTGCTCCAATCCTGAAAAGGTTAGTGACAAGAATACCCGAAGGAATTTTTTTACAATTATCCTTACATGCTCAATACACAAGGTAATGTTGTAAATAATTAAAAGCTCATGTTACAATCTGATCACTGCTTGTTTTAGGACACTAAGCTTGTGTGTGGGAAACCATCGATTTATGTCAGTGAAGTGGTTTCCCCTCCAACGCTGACCTATATCAAGATCAACTCAACGAGATCTGCAATATTTAATATAGACATATGCATCGACAACCGCCCTTTTAAAGTTTTTATAAATAGAAAGGATGAGGGGGTTGGAGATCTCGAATGTGGTGATGCTGGAAAAACCAATGGATTGTGAAGATGTTGCATATGAGCATGGAGTAAATGAAGTGGCTATGAAATAAATTCCATGCTCATTAATGCTTAGAGTGAAATCCATGTGGTATGGTGAAAGTGATAAGGTGAGTGTGGTAAAAAAAGAAAAGAAAAAGGATACACGGATGACTTGGTTCGAAACTAGCACAGCTACCGTTCCCCGGCAACGGTGCCAGAAAGCTTGTTGGGTATTTTAAACGCAAATAGAAAAATCCGCAAGCGCACGGATACCGATGTAGCTTTCACCCGGGAGTATTCCAGAGTATCGATTTTCCACAGAGAACGTGAGTGTACTAATTAAGATCCATGATCGCCCAAGGATAACTATATAATTATTTTTGGTGGGAAGAGAGGAAGTTTCCTGAGAGTTCTCTAGTTGATCTAAGAATCAAGAATTACTTCAAGATTATTTATATCGGGACATCAGAGCACTAACCACATAAAGAGATGAGAAGGGGGCTAGGAAGGTCTGACTACGGTCCTACAAACACCGATCCGAACGTGGTGGAATACGTCGACCGTTAGGGCTGTCACGACCCTAAGGCTACCACAACAATCCGCAGGATTGGGTGCAATTCCAGGTAATCGCAAGACTAAACACCACGTCTAATCTATTAATTACTACTCTAATGTTTCAAAGATTGGAGCACTTGATGCAAGCGGGAATCCAATAAATAACTTGAATGTAAATAAAAGTAATTAGAGAACTCAGGAGTTATGAATTGAAGAACCTGGAGAACGATGAAGAAGGAACCAGTTGCTGCAAAAGTACAATGTTGAGGAAGATCCGACAGATCCGGCTCCTCCTCCTCCGCTCTCCTCTTCTCTCTCCCTATTTTCTAGATTACAACTAGAACTAACTAGAACTAGAACTAGAGGAACTAGAACTAGAACTAGATGAACTAGAACTAGATCTAGATGAACTAGAGGTAGAACTAGAAGAACTAGAGGGATCCTCTCTACTTGGATGAAGAATTGAAACCCTAACTTTGATTCTGTAGAAGAGGTATGATCTCCAGGGGCCAGGGGGGTCTGGTTTTATAGTCCCTTCAAGTGAATCTGGGCCGTCGGATCAAACCGACATTGATCGTGTGGTTTTCCTTGAAGTATTAGGTCGGTGGAGCATGATCCTCGAACTTCACCCTGATTGGTCCAGGGGGAGGGCGGGCGCCCTCAGGACTAGGGCGGGCGCCCTGTCCCTGAGGCCTCTCGTCTTCCGCTTCGGTCCCGTTTCTTCTGGAGTCTTCTAGATGATAGAAAATTGCGCGGCACGTTAATATCTCTATGTAAACCCGACGTGTGGGCCTTTCCTCCGTATTTCCTGATAACCCCTGCAGAAATAGACAAACACCAAAACTTGTGAAATTCTGTCAGATAAAACCCTAAGTCTAGGTGTTGGTTGCATTTGGATCCTTTTCTATGATTAGTTGATGGTTAAATGTGAGCATTAAGGACCGTCAACACGCACCCCCAGGGACCTCCAATCTGCTAGGGTCAGGACTCTAACCTGACTCCTCGGTCTTACGCCATTGACTCCCCGCACATCCTTGCTACCAACCGTGGTGCGCACTTTAACCAGATCGGGGTATCCAGCCGGAGATCCACTCGTAGGCTTCGCGGTCGGAATGACTTATCCGGCCAGCTAAGTGGAAGGCATGCGTTCAACATGACACGAGGACGTACAGCGAATCGGTCCTTAACCGAAACAGACGGGGATAGATTCACACCCAAGACTTCCATGCCCTGTTGCTTCACTATCGTCATCCCACCCGGTCTCAAATTCATTATTAGCACATGGTTATTTCCATGATAGAAAATATAGCCAACCGTGATCAGGTATCCACCTATCTCTCGCAGGTGACAGAGAATCACCCGGCTTCTACCGAGCTAAGCATAGCTAAGCATAGAACATCTTCCTTATACTAGTAAGGGTTCAGTTAGTTTCATATAGTGGACAAGGTAGGAATATATGCACCAACGGTTTCATTCAACTCCTATCACCTAATGCATCATATAAAGTGATACTCTTGTGCTTTTATAAAAAGAGAGGGTAGGAGACTTAGAATGCTCCGGGGCTTGCCTGGAATCCGACATAAGTCAGTTAAGTTAGCTTGCGCCATCTTGACGACATCCAAGTTCACTACACTTGTGTAGTCTTTCCATCATCCCGATACGTCCAACATCATGTCCTTCACGTGGTTCATCTAGCGTACCTAAATAAGATCCAAGATGCAAGTGCATGAACACATAGAAGTGCAATAGACAAAGCATCACACACAAGAAGCATGGCAAGAGCATGGTTAAACTAAACATAGTTTAGCACATCTCACTGCTCAACTTAATGATTACACAACCAACATGCTAAGTCAACAAAGAATGCAACACTAATCATATTAGGCATGACATCCAGTAAGCAAGATTTTAGGTGTATTAACTTGGCTATTATCAAAGACATGAGTCATACATAGCAATATACCAAGCAACAATAATACAAGGAATCTGCCATTTTTAGGACTGTTAACAGCAGCTGAGTAAATAAATCATAACTGGAGTTACACAACTCCAAAAGACATGCAAGAAGACATTCTGGAAAGTTTAAGAAATTATTTACATTTGATATTTAGACATAAAAGCATGACTCTCAACTTAAGCTGGTCGAAATTATAAAGTTCAAGAATATGTCCCTGACAAACAGAGAGCAGCCCTTTCTGGAATCAAACTTTGAACAGACATAACTCACAAACCACATAACCAAATAATACCAAATGTTGACAGCAGCTAGATAAATGAATTATCTACAACTTTGCTATAAACAAGATTCCCATAAAACATCATTTACACATTGTAATCCAAACAGTTCCAGAAACTGTCCAGAAACAACAATTGCAAACAATTAATTATTAACTTATATTTCAAACATGCATTTGAGCAAAACCATTGTTACCAACAGTTTGCACATATCTAAAGAACACCAGAAAACATAGTGGTCATTTCTAAATAAATTTATTTAATGCATTTCTTAATTTATTTGGATAATAAGGTGAATTGAAGAACATATATCAAACATGCACAGTAAATTCTACAAAAATGTTAGTAGCCTCTGAATACCATGGATAGACTGCTGTATAAATTTCACAGTATTTGAATAAGCATAGCAACATCTATGAAAATGACAAATTCCTATTGCAATTAACCATGTGAGAGCAAGATAAATGCACAAATCATATTTTCTTCAAACACATGGCCATATTATATATAAACATGATACAAAAATATCATAGGTTTATACTAGAGCAACATTTTCCATTTTTATATTTTTATTTATAAGTATAAACCATTTATCATGCTCCATAAAGACATCTCTATTCAACACATGGATAGAATCTATCATGCCACATCAAACAGCCATTACTTGAGTTTCATATTCCCATAAATTATGGTTATGTACTTTCTAGAAATCTTTCTAAACTGTGAACAACTTTGTTATAAACATCTAGAGCTAAATCTACAACTAACAAGGTCATACAAAACAAACAATGTATCCCTGTCTGGGTTTAGATGGAAACTGAAACAGTACTTTAAACTACTATAACTAAACATATGCTTGACCAAAAATTATGCTATTTAGCTTGATGGAAAGCTTATGAAAAGTAGTACAACTCATATACTTTCATCCAGGCATGATTCCCAACCTAACTGGGGCAAACAGTACAAACATGCACATCCACTCAGAATAGGAACAAAGCAACACATGGCATTTGTTATTTTTATAATTCTCAACCTGTCACTCCTAAATTCATACAAATTTTTCCAGAAATCAAATATTATATGTAAAGCATGTCACAATAGTTTCACATTTATTGGAGCAATAATACAGTGGTTATGAAAAGGACAAATATAACAAGCAATTAAAACCGAACAGCACAAATCTATTTTTACCGCTAAAACTGCAAACTAAACCATGTCATATTATAGATTTACTGCATAGAGAATTTCACAAGGATTCCAAAAAGTCCGCATTTGCTATTTTACGAATTTTATATGAATTACTATGGATTTCCAAATTCCACCTAGAAATCTGCAAATAATAAAAGAAAAGGGAAACAGATCTTGCATCGCGAACCCTAGAGTTTCCAAGAATCACGCCACAGCCCACAAATACTATTCAAATGAGTTTTGGCTTCGCATCTGGAAGCCTGGGTTGTTTCTTATTCTATTCCGTGGTCCTTCTTCTTTGTCTGCTCGAACAGAGGACGGAGGAGGATCGCCGGTTCCGGTCGGAGGGTGGCCACGTCGGCGGCAAGGGAGTGGTGGGGGAGCACCGAGAGATCACCGCGCACCCGTTGGTCGCCATGCCTTGCTCCATTGTCGCCTGAGGCTAGCCGGCCATGCAAACAGAAGCAGCAGTGGTGGCGGCTCCGGTGATGGTGCTCTCCGGCGACGAAAGAGGCTAATGCAGGGGTGCCATATGAGCAGTGGAAGGAGGAAAAGGTGATGCTGCTCTTGATTTAGGCGGGGAAGTGGTAGGAGTAGACAGCAGCAAGTTTCATTTGCCGGCCATGGTGGCCAAGGTGACGAGCGCTGCTGGCAGAGTGAGAGGGAGCAGAGGGCGAGCATCGGGGCGACTGCGGAGTCCGCAAGAGGGCTCGGGCATCCTCTCTGTGGGTGACAGGGGCGCAGGGCAGCTGTCCACGAAGGTGGAGTCGCGAGTGCTGCATGGCGGCCACGTCCTCGCCACGCGTCGGCCATTGAAGCATTTTGACGAACAGGTGGCGGGTGACGAAGTATCCAAGGTGGGGACGCTGATTCGGACCTCTTCCAGGCCAAATTTGGACATGGGCCTTTAAGGAAAGTTGTCAACCTCGGTTTGCTCTATAGTTTTTGTTTAAGGCTCATGGTCATTAGGATTATAGATTAGTAGATAATTTAATGCCAATCTATGAGTGTCAATGAATTGATAATGATTAGCAAAACTAAAAATTGATGACCAAACCAAAGTTAAACTGGTGTCATCTTTCGGTATGCTCTTGCCCACAATATGTACTCCAACTTCTATTTTGGGACCCAAACAAGTTGTTTAGTAAATTTTGGAGAACGCAGAATGCCAACGTGATTAACTGCAAACCTAGACTTAGAAACTCTAAGTGCTAGAAGTTATAGCAGATTCAATCTTTTGACGATTATTTGACGTGCTTAGAAGATGATTCAGACTTAGTGACTTTAACAAAGATTGTATTATACAAACTATACTACAACTTTTACCAAAGGATCTTGTACTGGTTCAGCCCTGTTTGGAGGATACAAGGCTCCCAAATAGGGTACCCGAAACTGAGTACCTTAAGGACTTAGCCAAAATTCTGGAGTTGCAAAACAGCACTGCATTGAATCTTGTATGCTTAATTTGACTAGGTTAGAGACCAAACTAGCTCTTGATCATTAAACAAAGTATGTTCTACAAAATCATAAATACAACTTTCATTTAAGGTCAAATATCAGAACTAGTATAGAAGTCAAACTTTCACTTTGGTCAATGCAGCAACTTGATAAAGCTCAAACTAAGGTTTTAGGCTAATTGAAGCATTTTCTGGGCACAAGCTCAACATGAACCCTTCATGACTTTTGTTGTAGAGTTCATCTAGAGTCAATTGGGCAAGGTTGCAAGGATTGGTTGATGACCCATGGTTCCATTCACTTAATGAGGTCATTCCAACAAGCATGTAACTTATCATTTCATATGACCTTTTGATATCAAACTTCATGAAACTCTTTGAGTGATCACTATAGGCAGTGATGGATGTGGAACACATGAAAGAGGTTCCATTAATGTCACCCAAGCATGCACTTTGAAAAGAGCCTATATGTAAGCAAGGGTGTGTTTTCCAAGTTTAACTTGTGGCTCACTTTCATGGATTGACTTTAACATGATCATCACCACTTATCATGACATGTTTAAGCTCAAGACCTAGGGTCTAACTAGTGGCAAACACCTGGGGTGTTACAAGCCTCCCCCCTTAAAAGAATCTCGTCCCGAGATTCAAGACAAAAGACTTCTAAGGGTAGAGAAGTATGTTATTCACTTCTAACATTGGCGATAGCAGTCAACTACTTATCCCCGAGCATCAGAGAGGCTAATTTGGTCAGGACACTTTCTGATACTGGTTCTTCATAGTGAATCTTTGTCTAAAGAATTTCCTTTATTGACTTCCGTGAAGTATTGTTACTTTAGGAGGAATTCAAGACAACATAGTTCTTCATTCCCAATGTACGATGGATGGTCCGGAGCACAGTAAACTACTCACTACAATGTTTTCATCTATGTTCACAAGGCTCAAAAAGCAGTCCTCTAACATAATGTCTTGAGTACAACCTTTCAAAGGAGATGAGATCATGAAGTAGATAAACATCCTTTGAGGTTATTAGAAACCAACTAACCAACAAACAATCTCTATTCTAGGCATAAGGTCTAATCACTCAAATGACCGATGGAAAGCTACATAAGGTTCCATGTGTGCAGCTCTCTTTCTCTGATAACAACACTATATTATCTTAGTCTATCAAGTCAATGTTGACCATTCCAGGAATTTCATGGCTCCAAGTGTTAATAGTGATCTAGGTCATATCAGATACAACCTATTGGGTAAAATGAACATAGAAGATACCCAAGGCGTGTTAGTACTAGATAGGCATTGTTAAAGATGGATGATAGCAAGGTCTCGAGGACAACATCAGTTGCAAGTATTCACCGAACTAGGGAAACAAGCTACTACCAAGCAAGTCAACTATGTAATTTCCATCACTAAGTAGTTGCTTACTAAGTTGGGTCGATTTCTACAGTAACAAAATTGCTTGGTGAAACTACTTTTGACATTAAGGATTCCTTTCCAGGATCAAACAACATCTCTAAGATAATAATTCTAAGATTTGTTGCTTAATACCCTTCCAATTATTATTTATTATTTTTTTACTTGTAGAACGCCTAGACTGCTCAACTATCAGTTGATGTGATAGGGTAACAGCTAGGTGTCCAAGGGTGAAAGGAGTCTTTATAGGTCATCCTAAGGTTCATCTTGGTTCAGTTCACACCGCGCAAACTAGCTTCATTATGCATGAATTGTTAGTGTGTATAGAGATACAAGAGTCTTATGATCATTAACCAAAATGCAGCTCAAGCAAACACCATATGGCTAACCAAACAAAACAAAACCTTTGATAGCACCACACATATAATGATGCTAACCGAGACTAGGGATGTGCTTTTCTCTAGCTTGTGACTTAGATATAGCATTTGGTACCATCTATGTGATTGTTCAAGATTGAATTGACTCAACAACAAAGGGCCTAGAGAAGGAAATAGTATTCGCATCGTTGATCCACTTATTGTTTTCTTTGCATGACACTGTTTTATGAGACATAGCTTTCAGGGATGTCATGGAGTGGTTGCCTAGGTAGTGATTAACCTTCCAACTGATAACTAATCAGTTGTCTCTTAACACTAAAAAGTTCTAAAGCTTTCTTCCTGGTGGCAACAATTGTAGTTGATGCATTTGTAGGCAGTCAAGATCAAAGTCAGCCAAAAAGAGATCACAATAGAGATGGTTGATTAGGACTGTGTGATGTCCATGATCAAGATTTGGATCAATTATTGTCTAATTGGCATCTTGTCCAACTTTAAGTGTTTTGTGTCCTTTGTATTCAATAGGGATGACACAGTTACTCCCTAAACGACTGATATTGTTATATGGGTAACAAATACAGTCTCTTGTCTACCACCCCTTCCAGTCTATTAAGATTTATGTCGGTAACCTATTCTTCAAAGGTTATCTTCTTAGCAACTTCAGAAGGAAGTCCTATTACATAAGTCTGATATAGATCTTCTGATTGAACATAAGGAATGATAACCAAGGACAAGCTCATGAGGAGATAACACAGTGGTGTAGTTTTATAATAGATCATGACTAGCAACCACGATACCAGTGCGTGCCGAGCAGCACGACCTTGTGTCTGCAGCCACAGGATGCTCTCGGTTTCGTCACGGCACCGTCAATCGTTAATCATGACAATATTATTGACCTTACCACCAATGTGAAATCTCACATGACATAGGTAGGTCTTGCATGTACAAGGATCATGTGCGAGACAAAATTAAGCAAGCAAAGATGACGGCAAGATTTGGAGGTAACAACTAGAAGGTTAAAGGACGAGAACACGACACAAGACATAAATGGGTATGCCTTATGCCCATTGAGGTCATTACCTAATCATTAATTTATGAGATGCGGTCATGTTGGGTAGGAACATGAGATCAAATCCAATAAGCATGCCGAGACTTGGGGAGGTTGGAGATGAATTAAGCAAACTCCAAGGGTAAAAACACTACCCGATCAGAGATCTTGATGATAGGGAGTTACATGATTTGTAAAGAAAAAGATTTCCAAGATTTATGCAGCAAAAGATTGCCTTACACAAGCTAGGTTTTGGGATATGCAATCGGTAGGTCCATCAGGAATTTGGTATGGTCTCCATAATTGGCAAAGAATAACTATGGTCAAAAGCTTTCTACAGCGAGAACTTATCCTAGCTAGTTGGCTAGACAAGGATATTTGCAAACGGATGCAGGACAACCATGGTATATGAAAGTATTTAAGGGTCTGGACATTGGTTTACGTATCAAGCATAGGCATGGATGCTCTAACATTCAAAAACTAACAGTCAAGTCCATAAGCTCGGCTCCTAATAAAGGAACCTAATCTGATACAACCAGCACACAATCAACCTAAGTTGAGTGCCATTCTATGATAAAGCTCTTTAACACTCGTGCTTGTGGAGGACAAAACAAGAAACAACTAAGGCACGATCTAGATAACCAACATCCACACAACATAACAGTTTTAAGCAAGTACTTGAGAAAACTCAAACAATCACGCTTAAACAACCATTACTAAGCACAAGGCTTACACATAACAAGCATCTATCTACAGCAATACAACACATTTGTCCCACATACAAGGATTATGATACAAGGTTTGCTACAAAGCAAGTGGACACGGTTCAGTCTTTTAGGGAGAACATGACTTTGAGATAGGTAGTAAAAAGGGCTCCAAAAGATTTTTGGCATGGCTGCACTATCATGCAAATGGACATACCACAGGAAGGAGTTTAGTATTTAGGAAAACTCAGCGGGAAAAGGTTATCGAACCTATAGAGCTAATCCAAAACTTAACAAGGTTGAAAAAGAATAGCAATCAGCTCTGCCTAAACTAGGACATAGAACTAGACATGAATTTTAGAAAATGGTAATTAAAGTTCCATTGATCGATCAAAATGATCATTAATCTTATGGAAAACTTATCAAGTTACGTATAATTTTCTTATTATCATCTTATGATGCTTCTACAGCTAACAAGCACAACAATACAAAGAAGACATCTATTCAGATTTTGACAGATTCTGTCATTCTACTTCACAGGCTCATAACATAAGATTTAAACCACCAAAAGTAGTGATCTAAGACATTTTGGAAACCTTAACAAAAGTACTACACTTCTTCTATTAACTCCAAGACATGATTCTGTATGCACACTAGTCAAACAAACTAAACATTCAGATCTGGTCAAAACACGATCAGGATCTGTCAACAAATTTCAAAAGTTCATAACTCCGAAACCATCAGGCCTATGGTCATGAAATTTTAGGATAGACTAGATATTGAAGTTGGCTACAACTTTGGTATTCACTATAATTACAGAAAAAACTATTATTGTCATGAAAACACCACTAGAATACAAACTGGTGTAGCAGCCAAAATTCAATACCCTATCGAGCAATGTTTTCCCTTGTTCTATTAACAAGAGAGCACACACATGCATAGCTGTAGTAGCTACAAACATTGTTACCTACATAAACGATAATTTAGTTTGGTGACAAGTTGAGGGATTAACATAAGAATCACAATTGCTTAAGTGAGGTTAAAGCATTTGCAAACGCTTGCATGAGCATTGTATTCACCACTTGGCTAAACAAGTGGACACCTACAAGTTCAAGCATATAGCCTTAACTATTTCTATTATAGGTAGGCCATATTTTACTTAGTTAATTAACATTAGAAGATTTGTCAGAAATTATTCACATGCATTTTCACCGACAAGCTTTAGTTTTCAAAGAATTGTAGTTTCTTATAGAAGCAAACATCTCAAGGCTAGATATATCACACACTACTTTTAAGCAAAACTATTCAAGTAGCATGGACTAAAGAAATTTTTGTATAAGTTCACACAAGAAAAGATTAACATCACATCACTCACAAATTACTTATTATTAGAACAAAGTGAGAGAAGCATTGTCATACATAATGCAACAATCATAAGGATGCATGCTTCGTCTTATTCGTCCTCTCAAAATTGCCAGCCTAAGGTGGCAATCCCGTTCTATGTCGGTGGCATAACACGTACTCTCTCAACATATAGCTAGTCGCCAACTACGCTCAATCTATGCATTCGTGGTTAGTGTACCTGTAGAAGAATTTCATTTCAGCCCAACCCATCAATAATACATGTGCAGAAATGAAAGTCTGATCTCTAGGTTGAAAGCTGAATACTTTAATATATATTCCCGAACATATATTGCAGCATACTACCCATGTGAAGCACGCCCATGTATACACAGAGACATGTATACACGGTAATACCAACTAACCCACAATTAAGTACCTTCATATATACATGTGTGTAACATGTAAATATTCTAGTAACCACATCTAACTCTCCCCTAGACCGACGGTTGGACAGTCATGCTCTCACAACTCACATTCTTACCTTAGTGTCGAGGTATGTAGATCCATGCATTACCACTCAAGCAAGTGGCATCCATACAATTGCACGCCGTATGGACGTTGAAAGTAAAAATTGCAATAAAGTAAGCCCCCATAGTTAGTATCAGTTTACATAAAGCCACGTAATAGTCCTTAATTGGGCATAACGAGAGGTTGTCGCTAGCATAGTTTTTGTAAATTAGTTTTGACAAGTTTTGCCTGTAGCTAAAGTTTTAGTCAAAATAGGATTTTTAAAACCAAAACTTTATTTTTAAAACAGTGTACCTGATAGTATTATACTTAATCTTGCTCCGATGCCAGCTGTGACAGAACCGCCCAATTTATACAAGCTTAAGTACGACTGTCCCCGTTTAACACGTTGACATGCGCATACTTTCACTTATATAAACCCGGTAGTCTGCCGAGTGTCACGAAGGACCTCGGTAAATCAACTTTACACCAAGATCACATGATTAAGCAAATACACATCACATACACGGAGATTTGCAGCGGAAATAATATTACAAAAGACTTCACAAATAATAGTGCAAGTTTGGATTTTCCAAATTGATTCGAAAACAATATAGCTTTCAAATGATTACCATAATATAAGTTCCAAATACATTGCTAGCATAAGTGACATCCTCCGACAAAAGCATATAGATGAGAACACTATATGGAATCACCGAGCCCACCGGCGGTTAGCCACCATCTTTAGCAGGCTGAAGACTTGACCTGCAATAGGGTGGGATAAACCCTGAGTACTCGAATGTACTCAGCTAGACTTAACCGACTGGAGAGAAAATAAAAGACTCTCAAGGATATGCAAGGCTATTTGGTGGAGTTGTTTGGATAGCATAGCTTTGCCAAAAAGAGCATTACTATCATGAGTCCTTACTTTCAACCTTTTAGTCAATATTTTAGCATCAAGTTCAATAAAGCTACCATAGCTAGATTTTGCACCTATTCTATAGCAATCACTTGATTAATAAGCATCACATTAATAACCATATCTGGTTTATCATGTAGCCATCATCATCATCATAACCATTAAGTTTCATTTAGTACATCTACGTTGCCGCTGCTCGAGTCAAGTTCTCACTATCCGGGAGAGACGGCGATTTGAATCGATTCCTATCCAGCTGGAGGGGTATTCCTAGCTCTCACCCAGGCGTACTTAGCTAGAGTAGCTTGGATCACCTTTAGCACAACTCCGGACCAATTCGTGGGTCCGTACGACGCCGCACCCCCAGGGACTCCTCGGTCTTAAGCCATTGACTCCCCGCACAACCTTGCTACCAACCGGGGTGCGCACTTTAACCAGATCGGGGTATCCGGCCGGAGATGCACTCGTAGGCTTCGTGGTCGGAATGACTTTTCCGGCTAGCTAAGTGGTAGGCATGCGTTCAACATGACACGAGGACGTACAGTGAATCGGTCCTTAACCGACACAGACGGGGATAGATTCACACCCAAGACCTCCATGCCCTGTTGCTTCACTATCGTCATCCCGCCCGGTCTCAAATTCATTATTAGCACATGGTTATTTCCACGATAGCAAATATAGCCAACCGTGATCAGGTATCCACCTATCTCTCGCAGGTGACAGAAAATCACCCGGCTTCTACCGAGCTAAGCATAGCTAAGCATAGAACGTCTTCCTTATACTAGTAAGGGTTCAGGTAGTTTCATATAGTGGATAAGGTAGGAATATATGCACCAACGGTTTCATTCAACTCCTATCACCTAATGCATCATATAAAGTGATACTCTTGTGCTTTTATAAAAAGATAGGGTAGGAGACTTAGAATGCTCCGGGGCTTGCCTGGAATCCGACATAAGTCTGTTAAGTTAGCTTGCGCCATCTTGACGACATCCAAGTTCACTACACTTGTGTAGTCTTTCCATCATCCCGATAGGTCCAACATCATGTCCTTCACGTGGTTCATTTAGTGTACCTAAATGAGATGCAAGATGCAAGTGCATGAACACATAGAAGTGCAATAGACAAAGCATCACACACAAGAAGCATGGCAAGAGCATGTTTAAACTAAACATACTTTAGCACATCTCACTGCTCAACTTAATGATTACACAACCAACATGCTAAGTCAACAAAGAATGCAACACTAATCATATTAGGCATGACATCCAGTAAGCAAGATTTCAGGTGTATTAACTTGGCTATTATCAAAGACATGAGTCATACATAGCAATATACCAAGCAACAGCAATACAAGGAATCTGCCATTTTTTGGACTGTTAACAGCAGCTGAGTAAATAAATCATAACTGGAGTTACACAACTCCAAAATACATGCAAGAAGACATTCTGGAAAGCTTAAGAAATTATATACATTTGATATTTAGACATAAAAGCATGATTCTCAACTTAAGCTGGCAGAAATTATAAAGTGCCAGAATCTGTCCCTGACAAACAGAGAGCAGCCCTTTCTGGAATCAAACTTTGAACAGACATAACTCACAAACCACATTACCAAATACTACCAAATGTTGACAGCAGCTAGATAAATGAATTATCTACAACTTTGCTATAAACAAGATTCCCAGAAAACATCATTTACACATTGTAATCCAAACAGTTCCAGAAACTGTCCAGAAACAACAATTGCAAACAATTAATTATTAACTTATATTTCAAACATGCATTTTAGCAAAACCATTGTTACCAACAGTTTGCACATATCTAAAGAACACCAGAAAACATAGTGGTCATTTCCAAATAAATTTATTTAATGCATTTCTTAATTTATTTGTATAATAAGGTGAATTGAAGAACATATACCAAACATGCACAGTAAATTCTACAAAAATGTTAGTAGCCTCTGAATACCATGGATAGACTACTGTATAAATTTCACAGTATTTGAATAAGCATAGCAACATCTATGAAAATGACAAATTGCTATTGCAATTAACCATGTGAGAGCAAGATAAATGCACAAATCATATTTTCTTCAAACACATGGCCATATTATATATAAACATGATACAAAAATATCATAGGTTTATACTAGAGCAACATTTTCCATTTTTATATTTTAATTTATAAGTATAAACCATTTATCAAGCTCCATCAAGACATCTCTATTCAACACATGGATAGAATTTATCATGCCACATCAAACAGCCATAACTTGAGTTTCATATTCCCATAAATTATGGTTATGTACTTTTTAGAAAAATTTCTAAATTGTGAACAACTTTGTTATAAACATCTAGAGCTAAATCTACAACTAACAAGGTCATACATAACAAACAATGCATCCCTGTCTGGGTTTAGACGGAAACTGAAACAGTAATTTAAACTACCATAACTAAACATATGCTTGACCAAAAATTATGCTATTTAGCTTGATGGAAAGCTTATGAAAAGTACTACAACTCATATACTTTCATCCAGGCATGATTCCCAACCTAACTGAGCCAAACAATACAAACATGCGGATCCACTCAGAATAGGAACAAAGCAACACATGGCATTTGTTATTTTTATAACACTCAACCTGTCAGTCCTAAATTCATACAAATTTTTCCAGACATCAAATATTATATGTAAAGCATGTCCCAATAGTTTCACATTTATTGGAGCAATAATACAGTGGTTATGAAAAGGACAAATATAACAAACAATTAAAACCGAACAGAACAAATCTATTTTTACCGCTAAAACTGCAAACTAAACCATGTCATATTATAGATCTACTGCATAGAGAATTTCACAAGGATTCGAAAAAGTCCACATTTGCTATTTTTCGACTTGTCTATGAATTACTATGGATTTCCAAAGTTCACCCTGAAATCTGCAAAAAAATAAAAGAAAAGGGAAACAGATCTTGCATCGGGAACCCTAGAGTTTACAAGAATCACGCCACAGCCCACAAATACTATTCAAATGAGTTTTGGCTTCGCATCTGTAACCCTGGGTTGTTTTTTATTCTAACCCGAGGTCCTTCTTCTTTGTCTGCTCGAACAGAGGACGGAGGAGCAATCGCCGGTTCCGGTCGGAGGGTGGCCACGTCGGCGGCAAGGGAGTGGTGGGCGAGCACCGAGAGATCACCGCGAACCCGTTGGTCGCCATGCCTTGCTCCATTGTCGCCTGAGGCTAGCCGGCCATGCAAACAGAAGCAGCAGCGGTGGCGGCTCCGGTGATGGTGCTCTCCGGCGACGAAAGAGGCTAATGCAGGGGCGCCATATGAGCAGCGGAAGGAGGAAAAGGTGATGCTGCTCTTGAATTGGGCGGGGAAGTGGTAGGAGTAGACAGCAGCAAGTTTCACTTGCCGGCCATGGTGGCCAAGGTGACGAGCGCTGCTGGCAGAGAGAGAGGGAGCAGAGGGCGAGCACCGGGGCGACTGCGGAGTCCGCGAGAGGGCTCGGGCATCCTCTCTGTGGGAGACAGGGGCGCAGGGCAGCTGTCCACGAAGGTGGAATCGCGAGTGCTGCATGGCGGCCACGTCCTCGCCACGCGTCGGCCATTGAAGGATTTTGCCGAACAGGTGTCGGGTGACGAAGTATCCAAGGTGGGGACGCTGATTCGGGCCTCTTCCAGGACAAATTTGGACATGGGCCTTTAAGCAAAGTTGTCAACCTCGGTTTGCTCTATACTTTTTGTTTAAGGCTCATGGTCATTAGGATTACATATTAGCAGATAATTTAATGCCAATCTATGAGTGTCAATGAATTGATAATGATTAGCAAAACTTAAAATTGATGACCAAACCAAAGTTAAACTGGTGTCATCTTTCGGTATGCTCTTGCCCACAATATGTACTCCAACTTCTATTTTGGGATGCTCTTTTGGTGTCATCTTTCGGTATGCTCTTTCTATTAAACAAGTTGTTTAGTAAAATTTGGAGAACGCGGAATGCCAACATGACGAACTGCAAACCTAGACTTAGAAACTCCAAGTGCTAGAAATTATACCAGATTCAATCTTGTGACTTTTATTTGACGCGCTTAGATGATGATTCAGACGTAGTAACTTCAACAAAGATTGTAGTATGCAAACTATACTACAACTCTTACTAAAGGACCATGTACTGTTTCAGCCCTGTTTGGAAGATACAAGGCTCCCAACTAGGGTACCCGAAACTGAGCACCTTAAGGACTTAGCCAAAATTCTGGAGTTCCAAAACAGCACTGCATTGAATATTGTAAGCTTAATTTGACTAGGTTAGATACCAAACTAGCTCTTGATCATTAAACAAAGTTTGTTCTATAGAATCTAAAATACAACTTTCATTTAAGGTCAAACCTTAGAACTAGTATAGAAGTCAAACTTTCACTTTGGTCTATGCAGCAACTTGATAAAGCTCAAACTAAGGTTTTAGGCGAATTGAAGCATTTTTCTGGGCACAAACTCAACATGAACCCTTCATGACTTTTGTTGTAGAGTTCATCTAGAGTCATTTGGGCAAGGTTGCAAGGATTGGTTGATGACCCATGGTTCCATTCACTTAATGAGGTCATTCCAACAAGCATGTAACTTATCATTTCATCTGACCTTTTGATACCAAACTTCATGAAACACTTTGAGTGATCACTATAGGCAGTGATGGATGTGGAACACATGAAAGAGGTTCCATTAATGTCACCCAAGCATGCACTTTGAAAAGGGCCTATATGTAAGCAAGGGTGTGTTTTCCAAGTTTAACTTGAGGCTCACTTTCATGGATTGACTTTAACATGATAATCACCACTTATCATGACATGTTTGAGCTCAAGACCTAGGGTCTAACTAGTGGCAAACACCTGGGGTGTTACAGGTACGATGCATCTAGCAATGCATCTCAGTTTTGGAATTTTTATGAAGACTTTTTTGACCCTGGCACCACGTGCCTACGTCACCTACTACCAGGCTCGGGGACTAAGTGGGCACACTTTACCTTGCGGTGAACATGCTTGCTTTCTGAAAGTCTGTACTTTTCAGAAAAAGTTAAGTGGGCACACTTCACCAGGAAATAAATATTTTTTAATTAAGACCACCATGCATTTTTCGAACAACCTACTTCTTCTATGTCAATGTTGATCAACTGTCTTTTAAGTTGGTCAAAATACTATTGCAACTGTTTGTGCGACTTTCCTGTTTATTGAAGACGTCAAGTCTATCTGGTGGAAGAAGCTCAAGACGGCGTGTTACATCACAAAACATGGTGCTCGGGGACTAGCTGTGGGGGTATAAACCCCTATACCCTTACGGCTAGACTTGGGCCAGGAGACTTGGCCCATTACGAAGACAGTCTGAGGTTTGATCCAACTACTTGGAGTTTCGTGCAAGGAAACAAGATGTGGAGATCAAACCGGATTCTAGTCGGTTAGAATATGAATTGATATCGTGTTATCTATGGAAATTGTAACCAACTAGGATTAGTTTCCAGATCTGTAGCCCTGCCCTCCGGACTATATAAGGAGGGGCAAGGGACCCCCCTAGGTCACAGATCATCTCAACACAATTCAATACAATCAGACGTAGGACGTAGGTATTACAACCACACGGCGGCCGAACCTCTATTTCTTGCGTCACCATCAAGTTCGTAGCTTGCGCACCGTTGTTGACGGTCCTTAAGTATCAAATTTAATTATCAAATAAACAAAGAAAAGGATCCAAATGAAATCAACATCTAGACTTAGGGTTTTATCTGACAGAATTCCACGAGTTTTGTTGTTTGTCTATTTATGCAGGGGGTTATCAAGAAATAAGGAAGAAAGGCCCACATGTCGGGTTTACATAGAGATATTAACGTGCCGCACAATTTTCTATCATCTAGAAGAGTCCAGAAACCACGGGAACGAACGGGAGGCCGAACGGGCCCGGGGGCAGGGCGCCCGCCCTCTCCCCTTAGGCACCCGCCCAGGTGTTTTCACCAATCACAGAATGGAGTACACCATTACAAAGATCTCGTCGAGCTGATCGAAATGCATATATTATTTGCTATATTTGGAGTTCGGAATCAAGAGATATTAATAAAAGAAGGACTCCACATAGAAGAGCTGCGGGATTAATTGGGCCCAAATGAGATTTTGGTCCATGAAGGCCTATGTGTAATTTAATGAGATATGGTGGAAAGTTTAGTACTACATCGCCTGCTGAACCAAAAATGCATAGAAGGGGAGGACTATATAAGGAGACCCCCCTGCCCCCTGGAGAAGACATGAAGAAATTATCATAGAGATTGAGGGGTGCCCTCGAAGGAAAACCTCTTCTCTAAATAATATTTCTTTTTAGGCTTAGCAACCAATGTAAGGTAGAAATAGATCTTCTAGTTTCTACTAGATTGAGAGAGATAGAGTGGAGGTGTGGATTGGAGGAAGGCCGGCCTGTCGGTGTCTACTCCGAGTTGTACCTACGGGATCAAGTCTCCTAACCCGAGGCTTGCTTCTAAGATTCTTCATTAATTCGACTTCTAATACTAGTAAGTTCTTGTTTTATTGTTCTTTGGTTTATGAGTTTACTTTAGTCCTCTTCCGGTTGAGTATTAGAGTATTCATTGCTGGCGTAAACGTGGTGTTTAGGCTAGGGTACTCATAGATATCCCCTAACTAGCTGGACCATGGTAGTAGCAAGGTACGTGACATTTCCGAGTTACCTTTGTATCCCATATCTTGTTAGCAGGACGGGTAGGGTTTATAGGTGCGGGTCGAACATCCTTTGTGTTGTCTAAATTCCGTGAGCCTCCCCAATAGAACAGTAGATCATCCTTACCAAGGTTAGAATGAGACTACGGTTGCAGTCTTCTCTATATATCGCTCACATCGAGAAACATTCTTTGTAGCCTAAAGGGATAGTAGCAATAGATTTGGTTAGTCAGATGCACTCTTTCTCCCAGTGGTAAAAATATAAATACAATAACTCTGGATAACCTCCTGGGTGAAATGCTCACCGATATCCGTGCGCTTGCGGATCATTTCCTGATTGCGTTACCAAATATCAACAAGCATTTCTGGCGCCGTTGCCGGGAAGAAAGACGGTTTGCTGAGATAACTTTGAGTCTTGCTATTATCTTGTATTATACTTTTATACTTTTATTCTTTTATCTTTTTATTTTTATCTTTATGGATAACTCAAATTCCATACCAATTATTAAATTCTTTGCACCTTCGGAGACCAGCCATAGACCATGGGAGTCAACACGTCCTGCCCCTAATTATGATCTGTGTCCGGAGTTGATTGCAATAGGTCAAAACCAACCCTTTTCTATAGCTGAGGTCCTATCTTTTAATCAAGAAGATAATGGACTTTTAGCTACACCTAGGGAATCTTTTAATCTTTCTATAAATTCTGGTTTAGACCTAGCCCTACAAGACCATGTTTTTCCTAAATATTTTCACATTAGTCTTAATCATATAACCTTTGGTAGAGTCCTTCTTTCTTTATCTATTAGTAAAGGAAGGTATGTCTTCATTCGTGGACATCCTTCTTGTCCTAGTCTTCATAGAAAAATCTTAGAGATAGAGAAGAAATCATCTCCCATACAAGGAGAGGAAGTTTCAATAGCCGATTTCCAAACATTCCAATCCCATGATTCGGCTATCCAACCCATCCTTGAGCTTAATAATTTCTACTATGCTCTTTCTCTTGAACCTCCCGATAATCCTATGAATCTCTCTAGACATCCCATACATATGAAGGAGGATCGAGAAGAGCAACATCGATGGCTAGAGGGCATTAAAAATCCATGTGCTATCACCATTGAATGGATAGATAAAACAAACTTGAGAGACAATCCTAGAGGAATTTTAAGCATTCATGAAGAATCATCCTTGGAGTTTAAGAGAAACAACAGTGAGCATGGAAGTTATTTTATAAATACCTCACCCAGTCCTTGCTCATATAAAACATCTCCCCAATCAATTGGTCTCTCCAACATCACCACATTTGAGATCTCCAACCCCCTCTTCCTTTCTATTTATAAAAACTTTAAAAGGGTGGTTGTCGATGCATATGTCTATAATAAATATTGCAGATCTCGTTGAGTTGATCTTGATATAGGTAGGTGTTGGAGGGGAAACCACTTCGCCGACATAAATTGATGGTTTCCCAAGGACAAGCTTAGTGTCCTAAAACAAGCACTGATCAGATCGTAACTTGAATTATTTGCAACATTACCTTATGTATCGAGCATATAAAGATAATTGTAGAAATATTCCTTCGGGTATTCTTGCCACTAACCCTTCCAGGATTGAAGCAAGAAGATCGGATGAATGACAAGCACAAGGTATGTCCAACCAACCATCACACAACATTGAATTAAATTCATCCAAACTTGAATTTTGCAAAATTCAAGCTTGGCGGAGTACTTTACATAAAAACATCTTTTGCCATGTTGCTACGTTGGTTGTCCTTACCGTTGAGACATGCTAAATTTGTTAATTACTAATTACACTACTTCATCTCCACTTAAGTAGATCTCTATAAATGCTCTCATGCTACATTTATTTGCTTTAGTATATGTCTAGGTTTGGAATAGTTTCATTTATCTCTTAATTAAGCATGGTGCTTAGTTTAGGAATGATGATCTTACTTCAAAGGGATTTTAAATTAAGCATGGTGCTTAGGTTAAAATGCCCTTCTAAATCAAATTAGACATGGTGTCTAGGTTGATTTTTGAGCCGATAGTATGCTATAGTAGATTTGGGATATTTTGTTGGACTAACCCCTGCAGGAAAACTTTCAATATCAACCTAGGAAGTCCTGAGATACAAACTCATTGGAGATAAAGGAGACACATGAAGTTTGACAATTTGCACAAGAAAGACGTAGCTCATAAGAGATGATTCATGGAGGGTGCCACAAACACAATGCACAACCGCTAAGAAAGGAAAGCTTCCATAAGGTGATACTATACCATCACTCTTCAAGTAAGGTAACACCTTAAGGTACTTGACTATCACTTTTATAAGCTTCTCCTTGGTTCTAGCATTCACATAAATAAAGAGACAAACATGTATGATTTATAACTCCAGATTAACCAACTCAATTGATTCAACATGTTTAGTCCTTTAATCTTTGTTCTTAGTACTACCTTCATGATCCCACACTCCTAATCATATAAGCTAAAATGTTGTACATTCAATCTTTGGAAGATATAAACAAAACATAAATATAGATAGATTATCTTTCCATTAGGTTGAGCCATATGATCCGACAAATGTTTTAAATACTACACTCATGATCCATCAACTTTGTCTTGCTCACTATGCTTAAGGTTAGAGAAGAATAAATATACTTTTGGTTCTATTGGTGTTTTCCACCAACAGGGCCCATGCACTTGATCTCTGCCTTGTCTCTATGAATAGGTACACTTCGAGCAAGACCTGAAGGAGTTTTACAACTCCTAGACTCCACCAAGTGAAGGACCTGGATCTACGAGCACAAACATACTGAGCAGGATATTGTCAACACCGCACTTCGAACTGCTGGGCAAAAGAAGAACATGGGTGACACTGTATCAAGAGGTGCAGTTGTCAAGGTCCACACCTAATCAAATGATGCACCTAAAGGATGAAGACAGTGAGAAGTCCTGTCCAGAAGACTTAAAACATTGGATCCTTGTCGGAGGAGGTCAAGATCGTCGACTCAAGTCACCTTTCTTGATCAAGAAGGACGACCTTGGTGTTCCAAGCATCGAGTGCACAATCAATGGATACTCTTTTCAAAAGACACTCTACGACACCAGATCTGACGACAACATAATGACCGCAGTCACTTATCAGCTCCTGCATGGAACCATGCCCCTACAACCAATATACATTCAGCTCCAGATGATTTTCAGGCCATTAACATGGGAGAAGACGAGTATGATCCACCCACCATCCTTGGAAGACCGTCCCTCAAACACTATCAAAGCCATCATCTATAGTGGAACCGAAGAAGTCCACATGCACTTCCCCTCTAAGAAGGTACGCCACTACTTTAATGATTCTAACTATATAGTTGAAGACTCTAAGCAGGTCCGGACAAGAAGACGACGCAACCGCAACCAGAGGAGGCAAATCATCAAGAACGGATGGGTAGACTACGAAGGAGAAGTGATAAGGTCTGAAGACATACAATTTAACAGAAGAGACCGTAGCACCGAGTCAGAAAGAGAAGATAGTTATACACGAAGAGGAGGCGCCGCCGGAACCACCGACTACGCCATCCAGCGAATCCCAGGACGACTGAGAAAACGGAGAGTCCCGTTCGGAGGACTTAAAAACACTGAACGCCTTGCCAAGAGGTAAACTTGGTAGTTATCCTTTTCCTTTCAATTATTCAATTATAGTTTGCTTAGTTAATCAGGTTCATGCTATCTTCAAAAGAAAATAAAAATGTTAAAAAAATAGTAAGCCCCATGTGAGTATGCTCATGGCATAAAACCCATAAGTACATTCACTGTGGTGGCATAAAAATAAAATAAATAAGTTTTCATCTTACAATAAAAATATAAAAATAATAAGTGCATGATCCTGCTAAATAAGGCATATTTATTAGGAGGAGGCTCAACATGATAAAGGCTAGATATTTATGCTAACACTTAACTAGTTCCACAAAGCTTTGTTGTCTATTTGAGCTCCACATAATTCAAGGATCAAAGAAGACTAGCAGACGGAGGACATCCTAATCACTGTCAGGGTGTTGCCGACTTTCAAATACACCTCCACCACCTGCTAGCTACATGAGAAGAAATTACGTCAAAATCCAGCTTGGGGGAGAGCACCCCCATTTATCCAGCTAAGTGTTTCTACTCGCGTTTATACTTTACTCAAATAATAAAAAAATGCATAATCATAAAACCCAAATAAAGATTTTTGTGCTTATATATATCTCTGCTTAGTTTGCTAAATAAATAAATAAATAAAGTTTGCTATGAACCCTCATGATAAACTCTCACATGGAAATGATGAATATTTGCTCTGCCATGACTAGTTCTTAAAATTGAAATCTCTCTCAAGTTTAGGCATGACTGTTATGAAGTAAGATTTGCTCTAAACCTGAACTTGTGGGAAGAGTACTTGATCTAAAGTCTAAGTCGTTAACGCATATGATATGGGAAGGTTGAGCTGCTGTTTATCTGTTCCTAGAGATGCTAGAATTCTAGAGAATTTTATCTTTGAAAAATCTTTAAAATAACACATGATGAGTTCCTATATGATGAGAGTTTAAATTCCTACCACAGCCATATATACATGCTTGCTAGACTTTGAGCCACACATTTACTTTTTACTGCTTAGAGCATTGAGTGTGGTCAAGCTGTGTAGACCCATAGGAGCTTGTCATGTGGTTAAAATCAAGATTCACTTGCACGTTCACTCATACATGCTACTTCTACTCCGGAAGTACCATCCACATATATCCACTCATTTCCATCTCCAGATTCACCCAAAATTATTCTACTCCTAATCTAGGAGAGAATAGCCAAAAACATTATCCTATCCCTGTTATTCCCTGTGAAATAAATGCTCGAGTTATCTTGGTTACTACCACTTGCTATATTATTTCAGGAGATGAGTGCTCTAAAAAAAAGATACGAGGAAATAAAAAGGGGCAAGTGCTCGGAACCTCGAAGAAAAAGAAAAAAAAAGTGAGACGAGAGGTAAAAATGGACAAGTGTTCGACAGTAGAATTAGGGGTACAAGATACCCACCTGAGAGGAAAGAAAAAGAAAATATAGAGCATTTCATTCTCCCCAAAAAGGTTCAAAGTGCAAGAAAGGTATGTACACCCTCAAAATCCAGCAAAAGTAGAATTAGACTTTCACCATTATTATCCAGCAAAAGTAGAATTAGACTTTCACCATTGAGGGGATACATACCGTTCTTGCTCTTTTGAAACTTTTTAAGGAGAATGAGATGCTCTACATTTTCTTTTTCTTTCCTCTCAGGTGGATATCTTGTACCCCTAACTCTATTGTCGGACACTTGTCCATTTTTACCTCTCGTCTCACTTTTTCGTTTCTTTTGAGGTTTCGGGCACTTTCCCCTTTTTATTTCCTTGTATCCTTTCTCTTTTTTTTCTTTTTTTAGAGCACTCATCTCTTGAAATAATATAGCAAGTGGTACTAACCAAGATAACTCAAGCATTTATTTCACAGGGAAAAACAGAAATAGGAGAATGTTTTTGGCTATTCTCTCCCTGATTAGGAGTAGAATACTTTTGGGTGGCTCTGGAGATGAAAATGAGTGGATATATGTGGATGCGTACTTCCAAAGTAGAAGCAGCATGTGTGAGTGAACGTGCAAGTGAATCTTGATTTTAACCGCATGACAAGCTCCTAAGGGTCTACACAGCTTGACCACACTCAATGCTCATAAGCAGTAAAAAGTAAATGTGTGGCTCAAAGTCTAGCAAGCATGTATGTATGGATGTGGTAGGAATTTAAACTCTCATCATATAGGAAGTCATCATGTGATATTTTAAATATTTTTAAAGATAGAATTCTCCAGATTTCTAGCATCTCTAGGAATAGATAAACAGCAGCTCAACCTTCCCATATCATATCCGTTAACAACTTAGACTTCAGATCAAGTTCTCTTCTCACAAGTTTAGGTTTTTTAGAGCAAGCTTTGAATTATAACAATTATTTCTAAACTAGAGAGAGAACTTCAAATTTGAAAATTAGACAAAGCAACTATTCATCATATCCATACTAGAGTTTTATTAAGATTTAGTTTAGCATAACCACTTTATTTATTTAATAAGGACACTAAGCAAAAGATATATATAAGCACAACATCTTTATTTGGTTTTTATGGTTATGTATATATATATTATTTTAATATAGTATAAGTATATAGATTGATAGAAATACTTAACGGGATAACTCGTGGTGCTCTCCCCCAAGCGGGATTTTGACGTAATTTCTTCTGATGTAGCTAGCAGGTGGCAGAGGTGTATTTGAATGTCGGCAGCACCCTGACAATGATTAGAATATCCTCCTTCAGCTAGTCTTCTTGATCCTTGAATTTTGTGGAGCTCAAATAGACAACAAAGCTTTCTGGAACTGATTAGGTGTTAGCATAAATATCTAGCCTTTATCATGTTGAGCCTCCTCAATAAATGCTACTTTCTTTGGTAGGATCACAAATTTATTTTTATGTTTTTATATAGCAGAAGAATATTTTTATTTTATTATTTTTTATGCCACCACAGTGAATGTACTTATGGGTTTTATGCCACTTGTATACTCACATGGGGCTTACTGGTTTTAAAATTTTTATTTTTTCTTTTCAAGATGATATGAACCTGATTAACTAAGCAAACTATTTTAAATAATTGAAAGGAAAAGGATAACTACCGAGTTTACCTCTTGGCAAGGCGTTCGGCGTTTTTAAGTCCTCCGAACGGGACTCTCTGTTTTCTTAGTCGTCCTGGGATTCGCTGGATGGCGTAGTCTGTGGTTCCGGCGGCGCCTCCTCTTTTTGTATAACTATCTTCCCTCTCCACACCTAACTCAGTGATACGGTCTCCTCAGGACAGTTCTATTCAAGCTGTATGTCTTCAGACCTTACCACTTCTCCTATGTAGTCTGCCCATCCGTCCTTGATGATTTGCCTCCTCTAGTTGCGGTTGCGTCGTCTTTTTCTTGTCCTGACCTACTTAGAGTCTTCAACTATATAGTTAGGGTCAGTAAAATAGCGGCGTACCTTCTCAGAGGGGAAGTGCATGTAGACTTCTCTGGTTCCAATGTAGATGATTGCTTTAACGGTGCTGAGGAACGGTATTCCAAGGATGATGGGTGGATCGTACTCATCTTCTCCCATGTCAATAACCTGAAAATCTGTATGGACAAAATGATCATCTATTTTGATAGGGACACCAGTTACTATACCTTCAACCTTTCGGAATGTCTGATCTACCATCTAGAGGTGAATGTATGTCAGTTTTAGGGGCATATTTCCGAACAGGAGCTGATAGGTGACTGCGGCCATTATGTTGACGCCCGACCCGATGTCGCAAAGCGTCTTCTGGAAGTTGTATCCATTAATGGAGCACTGGTTGCTTGGTGTTGGGTATTCTTAACATCATTACCAAAAGTAGACTAAGTTCTCTAAATCTAGTAACGGTGCCAAAAATGCCAAACCTATCCCTCACACCACTTAAGCCAAGTTGTCATCCCCAGCATGATATAAGAGACGCGGTATTGAAATATGCAATTGCACTTCTAAATAAATAATGAATGGGATCTGCAAGCGCACAGATTAATACCGATGCAGCATTTTAACCGGGAAGTATTCCAGGTATCGTTATTTATATTTTTACCACTGGGAAGGGATTAGCAATCATCACTATTGATTACAGAATAGAATATGAGATTGAGCATCTGTCATTGCATGTATAATTGAGAACATTATATCTAACTCATCATACAGGGATAAGTGTCACGTAAAAGATATATGAAATAATAATAGTGACAAGGATAACTAATCTGATCTAGCCACATAATAAATATGATAAGCACCTCAATTAGATACTCTAGAAAGTCATTAGCATGGTATTAGAACGAACTACAAGAATATTCCCTAAGTTATTCTCAACTATATAGTCTAGCATTATCATAGTTAGTGCAAGCATCCTTAGCAATCATTGTGAGATAAGACTACGCCCATGCATAGTGATATTAGCAAGGAGTATGAGAAACATAGCAATCACTCCCCTGTAATAATGTTGCTCTGCCAGCCCAATACACGAGAGGGGGACTATATAAGAATCAATGAAGCTGTCACTATCACGAACCACCCCACGATCTGGCATATTGGGTACAATCGCAGATAAATACGGTATAAGCACCACGCCTACACAATATCTATCATTTACCCATGGATCCGATGGATAAACGCTATACGATCCTAAGCATGTATATAGATCGTATCTAACTAAGCCAACTACATAACTATGATAAACTAAGAACAATATAATCTTGAATATAAGCAAGTAGAGCAAAGTCATAAGCAATATATTGAAGTAGAACAAAGTCATATTCATAATATTGAAGAACAAAGATAATTAGAAAGCAATTAGAAGCACAATTAGAGAATTACCAAGAATCCTCCTGACAGATCCGGAAACCAATCGAAGATTGACTCCTTCTAGTTCTAATCCTATGTAGCTATGCTAATCTAGATATCTAATTGATGTGGTGGCTCTAATCTTGATCAGAGGCTTCTTCTCCCTTGATGGAACAATGAATTAGGGTTGAGAGGCTCTCTCCTCCAAGGGCCAGGGGGTCTGGTTTATAGTCCCTTCAAGTTAATATGGGCCCTTGGATCAAACCGACATAGATTGTATGGTTTAGATTCATCCTTTAGGTCGGTGGAGACTTCCCGCAAAGCAGAGTCCTGATTGGACTCAGGGGCAGGGCGGGCGCCCTGACCAACTGGGCGGCCGCCTAGGGTCTGGCCCCGTTTTGCCTCCGCTTCGGTCTCGTGGCTTCTGGAGTCTTCTAGATGTAAGATAATTGCGCAGCACGTTAATATCTTTACGTAATCCCGACATGTGGGCCTTTCTTCCATATTTCCTGATAACCCCCTGCAGAAATAGACAAACACCAAAACTCGTGGAATTATGTCAGATAAAACCCTAAGTCTAGATCTTTATTTCATTTGGATCCTTTTCTTTGTTTATTTGTTAATTAAATTTGATACTTAAGGACCGTCAACACTAGTCTTCTTGATTCTTAAATTCTGTGGAGCTCAAATAAACAACAAAGCTTGTGGAACTGATTAAGTGTTAGCATAAATATCTAGCCTTTATTATCTTGAGACTCCTTAATAATTATTACTCCCTGTTTTTATATTTTTATTTTATAAAGCAAAAAAATAATTATTTTATTTTTTTGCCACCACAGTGAATGTACTTATGGGTTTTATGCCACTCGTCTACTCACATGGGGCTTACTGTTTTTCACATTTTTATTTTCTTTTTTTAGGATAATACGAACATGATTAACTAAGTAAACTATTTGAAATAATTGAAATGATTAAAAGGGAAAGGATAACTTCCAAGTTTACCTCTTGGCAAGGCGTTCAGTGTTTTTAAGTCCTCCGAACGGGACTCTCCATTTTCTTAATCGTCCTGAGGTTCGTTGGGTGGCGTAGTCGGTACTTCCGGCAGCGCCTCCTCTTCATGTATAGTTATCTTCATTTTCCACACCTGACTCGGTGCTTCAATCTCCTCTGGATAATTCTGTTTAAACTCTATGTCTTCTGACCTTACAACTTCTCCTTCATAGTCTGCCCATCCATCCTTGATGATCTGCCTCCTCTGGTTGCGGTTGCGTCTCTTTCTGACCTGCTTAGATTCTTCAACAATATAGTTAGGGTCAGTAAAATAACGCCGTACCTTCTCTGAGGGGAAGTGCATATGGACTTCTCCGGTTCCAATGTAGATAATTGCTTTAACGGTGCTGAGGAACGGTCTTCCAAGGATGATGGGTGGATCGTACTCATCTTCTCCCATGTCAACAACTTGAAAGTCTGTGTAGACAAAGTGATCGTCTATTTTGACTGGGACATCAGTTACTGTTCCTTTGACTTCTCGAAATGTCTGATCTGCCATCTGGAGCTGAATGTATGTTGGTCTTAGTGGCATGGTTCCGAACAAGAGCCGATAGGTGACTGCGGCCATTATGTTGACGCCTGATCCGGTGTCGCAAATTGTCTTGTAGAAGTTGTATCCATTTATGGAGCAGTAGATGCTTGGCATTCCTGGGTCGTCCTTCTTGGTCAAAAACGGTGACTTAAGTTGATGATCTTGGCCTCCATGAATTGCAGTGACCATCTTAGCTGACTCGGTCCACACTTGCTTGTTCCTGTTTCTCCTGTTGGTCCTCTACCTTGATTTACGTCTGGATTGATCTGGAATTTGTGTAGTCTTGTTCTTGAAGAAAAATATCTCCTTCTTCCCTTTGACGTAGAAACTGATCTTGGCAGCACTAGCGTAGATGATAGCTCCCGTGGTGTTCAAGAATGGCCTTCCTAGGATGATAGGTGCTCTCTCATCATTTCCGGTCTCTACCACTACGAAGTCTGCTGGGGCATACAAGGTACCAACTCGGACACAAAGGTTCCTCACTATTCCTTTTGGAAAAGTTATCGTCTGATCTGCAAACTGCAAACACATGGTTGTCTCTAATAAAGGATATGTAAAGAATTTCTCATAGAGTACCCTGGGTATAATGTTGACACTGGAGCCAAAGTCGCAGAGTGCTTCTGGGACGTCCACCATGCCGATGGAGATCGGGATGACGGGGCGTCCTGGATCGCCTCTCTTGACCGGCAGACGGTCAGTAGAAAATTCAGTGACGGGGTTACTCCAATTACCTGCATCAAACATGTCTACAAGATTTGCAGATTCTAATTCTTCCGGTTGTGATGGTATACCGGGGTTAATAGTAGGAACAGCAGCAGCTATTTGATTTAACTGGGATTCAATCATTTTATTAAAGCTAATTTGATTCTTGATGGCAGTAGAGAAATTATCCATTCTATTATTTATATTTTCTAGCATTTTATCATTAGATGCCAATTTCTTAGATAGATTATCCATTAGCTTTCCTTGATTAGACACTAACTCTCTCAAAGGTGGAAAATTATTATTATTGTTGTAAGAATTGTTACCTTGATAATTACCTGAGTAGTTAGGCCTCTGTTGATTCCAACCTTGATTTTGTTGAGGACGGTTGTAGTAGTTATTGTTGTTGTTGTTGTTGATGTACTTCACATCCTCAAGCATCTTAGGGCAGTGGTTGCCTGAGTGTCCAGTGTCTCCACACTCCTCACAAGTCATGTGAGAGTCGTAGATGTGCAAAACTTCTTTCTTGTCTCCAGATCTATCGTCGAGCTTCTTCATGAGCAGGTCTAGCTTTGCAGACAACATGTCTACCTCCTTCAGCTGATGCATACCTCCACCTCTCTAGCGTGTCTGGGTCCTCTCTTCATTCCAGCTTTGATTGGACGCCATCTTCTCCACAAGAGCTGTGGCTTGTGGTATAGTAAGTGATAAGAATGCTCCTCCAGCTGCAGCATCCATGGTCTCTCGGGCACTGTTGCTGAGCCCATGATAGAATGTCTGCATCAATAGCCAACTCTCCATTCCATGATGGGGACATTCTAGGATGTAGTCTTGAAAGCGCTCCCATGCTTCTGGAACAGATTCATCATTTTGTTGCTGAAAACTTGTAATCTTCCCACAGAGAGCATTGGTCTTGTCCATGGGAAAGAACTTTGCCAGGAAGTTTGTTGAGCAGAGTGCCCACGTAATATTCTTCTCCTTTGTAGCATAGAACCACTGCTTCACTCTTCCTAATAGTGAGAATGGGAAGAGGCGAAGTAGTATAGCGTCTTTGGAAACTCCTGATATGGTGAATGTGTTGCAAATCTCCAGGAAGTGTTGTAAATGAGCACTAGCATCTTCGTGTGCCTTCCCACAGAACTGGTTGGATTGCACCATGTTGATAAGTCCAGGCTTGAGCTCAAAGTTGCCATCGATCTCTGCAGTAGGTCCAGTGCGGATGTTGTCCGTAGTGGGAGCTGAGAACTCGCGGATTGATTTGTTCGCCATGGCTTCGAACTCTGAAGACAAGTTCCGGTGATCTTCTTGATTGGATGAAGCTTCTTCGTAAAGTGTTGATGACCTCTTCTTGAGCTTTGCTCTCGTCTTCTTGAATAATACTTCAGGATTGTCAACAAAATTCCATGGAAGATGTCTTCTATTCATACATTCCCCTGCATAAGATAAAATAGAAAAATATCGGGGTAAAACTGTATGAGAGAATAGATAAGCTCAATCATATTAGTGATGCGAATGATAACTCAAAATCTTTTATTCCATTCCTGATTGGTAATCAACCTTCCCCGGCAACGGCGCCAAAAATGCTTGTTGGGAATTCTTAACATCATTACCAAAAGTAGACTAAGTTCTCTAAATCTAGTAACGGTGCCAAAAATGCCAAACCTATCCCTCACACCACTTAAGCCAAGTTGTCATCCCCAGCATGATATAAGAGACGCGGTATTGAAATATGCAATTGCTCCTCTAAATAAATAATGAATGGGATCTGCAAGCGCACAGATTAATACCGATGCAGCATTTTAACCGGGAAGTATTCCAGGTCTCGTTATTTATATTTTTACCACTGGGAAGGGATTAGCAATCATCACTATTGATTACAGAATAGAATATGAGATTGAGCATCTATCATTGCATGTATAATTGAGAACATTATATCTAACTCATCATACAGGGATAAGTGTCACATAAAAGATATATGAAATAATAATAGTGACAAGGATAACTAATCTGATCTAGCCACATAATAAATATGATAAGCACCTCAATTAGATACTCTAGAAAGTCATTAGCATGGTATTAGAACGAACTACAAGAATATTCCCTAAGTTATTCTCAACTATATAGTCTAGCATTATCATAGTTAGTGCAAGCATACTTAGCAATCATTGTGAGATAAGACTACGCCCATGCATAGTGATATTAGCAAGGAATATGAGAAACATAGCAATCACTCCCCTGTAATAATGTTGCTCTGCCAGCCCAATACACGAGAGGGGGACTATATAAGAATCAATGAAGCTGTCACTATCACGAACCACCCCACGATCTGGCATAATGGGTACAATTGCAGATAAATACGGTATAAGCACCACGCCTACACAATATCTATCATTTACCCATGGATCCGATGGATAAACGCTATACGATCCTAAGCATGTATATAGATCGAATCTAACTAAGCCAAGTACATAACTATGATAAACTAAGAACAATATAATCTTGAATATAAGCAAGTAGAGCAAAGTCATAAGCAATATATTGAAGTAGAACAAAGTCATATTCATAATATTGAAGAACAAAGATAATTAGAAAGCAATTAGAAGCACAATTAGAGAATTACCAAGAATCCTCCTGACAGATCCGGAAACCAATCGAAGATTGACTCCTTCTAGTTCTAATCCTATGTAGCTATTCTAATCTAGATGTCTAATTGATGTGGTGGCTCTAATCTTGATCAGAGGCTTCTTCTCCCTTGATGGAACAATGAATTAGGGTTGAGAGGCTCTCTCCTCCAGGGGCCAGGGGGTCTGGTTTTATAGTCCCTCCAAGTGAATATGGGCCCTTGGATCAAACCGACATAGATTGTATGGTTTAGATTCATCCTTTAGGTCGGTGGAGATCTCCCACAATGCAGAGTCCTGATTGGACACAGGAGGTGGGCGGGCGCCCAGGGCAGGAGGGCGGGCGCCCTGCCTCTGGCCCCGTTTCGCCTCCGCTTCGGTCTCGTGGCTTCTGGAGTCTTCTAGATGTAAGATAATTGCACAGCACGTTAATATCTTTACGTAATCCCGACATGTGGGCCTTTCTTCCATATTTCCTGATAACCCCATGCAGAAATAGACAAACACCAAAACTCGTGGAATTCTGTCAGATAAAACCCTAAGTCTAGATCTTGATTTCATTTGGATCCTTTTCTTTATTTATTTGATAATTAAATTTGATACTTAAGGACCGTCAACACTTGGCATACCTGGGTCATCCTTCTTGGTCACGAACGGTGACTTGAGTCAATGATCTTGACCTCCGTGAAGTGTAGTGACCATCTTAGCTGACTCGGTCCACACTTGCTTGTTCCTGTTCCTCCTATTGGTCCTCTTCCTTGGTTCATGTCGGGATTGCTCTGGGATTTGTGCAGTCTTGTTCTTGAAGGAAAACGTCTTCTTCCTCCCATTGATGTAGAAACTGATCTTGGCAGCACTAGCATAGATGACAGCTCCCGAGGTGTTCAGGAATGGCCTCCCTAGGATGATGGGTGCCCTCTCATCAATACCGGTCTCTACCACCACGAAGTCTGCTGGGGCATACAAGGCACCAATTCAGACGCAGAGGTTCTTCAATATTCCCCTTGGGAAACTTAGTGTCCGATCTGCAAGCTGCAAACACATGGTTGTTTCTAATAAAGGACATGTAAAGAATTTTTCATAGAGTACTCTGGGCATAATGTTGACGTTGGAGCCAAAGTCACGGTGTGCTTCTGGGAAGTCCACCATGCTGATGGAGATCTGGATGACGGGGCATCCTGGATCGCCTCTCTTGACCGGCAGAAGGTCAGTAGTGTCGACGAAAGCTAGTCGGCAGTCTACCTTGGGGTATACACACGGTAGTAGTTTATCGGCAGACAGTGCGCAAGCTATGAACTTGATGGTGACGCAAGACACAGACAAGGTTTTTATCCAGGTTCGGCCGCCGTGTGGGCGTAATACCTACGTCATGCGTCTGATTGTATTGTTGTGGGTTATGTTGAGTTGAGATGAGTTGTCCTAGGGGGGTCCCTTGTCTCTCTTTATATAGTCCAGAGGGCAGGGTTACAGATCTGGAAACTAATTCTAATCGGTTACATTTGTCATAGATAATACGATATATATTCCTATTCTAACCGACTAGAATCTGGCTTGATCTCTACGTCTTGTTTCCTTACGTAAGGCTCCGAGCAGTTGGATCAAGCCCCGAACTGTCTCGTGATGGGCCAAGCCTCCTAGCCCAAGTCTAGCCGTAAGGGTATAGGAGTTTATACCCCCACAGCTAGTCCCCGAGCTCCATGTATTATGATGCAACACGCCCTCTGGAGCTTCTTCGACCAGCAAGACTTGGCATCTTTGACAAGCAGGAAAGTCGCTCGAAAAATTGTAATGATATTTCGACCAGTCTTGAAAACCAGTTGATCAACATCAACATCGAAGAAGCCGGTTGTTCAAAGAATGCATGGTGCTCTTAAGAAAAAAATTTCTTTCCCGGTGAAGTGTGCCCACTTTACTTTTCTGTATAGTAAAGTCTGCCAAAAAGAAGCAAATTCACCGCAAGGTAAAGTGTGCCCACTTAGTCCCTGAGCCTGGTAGTAGGTGACGTAGGCACGTGGTGCCAGGGTCAAAAAAAAGAAAAAGTCTTCGAGCATATCATGCTCGGTGGTGGGTACAGTCCCCAGATTGTCGATTGGGCAAACTGGTCGACCAGTACCCGAGCATATCGTGCTTGGTGGTCGGTGCAGTCCCCAGATTGTAGATTGGGCAACCTGGTCGACGAGTCCCGGAGCATATCGTGGTCGGTGCAGTCCCTAGATTGTCGATTGGGCAAACTGGTCAACCAGTCCACGAGCATATCCTGCTCAGTGGTCGGTGCAGTCCCCTGATTGTCGATTGGGCAAACTGGTCGACCGGTCCCCGAGCATATCATGTTCGTCTGGCCGAAGATCACGCTTATCTTTTGAAAAAATCGTATCGCTGTATTAATGTGCGATGTGACGGAGTGTCCTGCCATATTGTCAGTTGTCGCACCCGGTTTTCAAATGAATACCAAGCGCTAACTGTATGTGTGCCCAGGATGTCCACACGACACATATAGCGACAAATATGGAGAATATCAAGAACAATGCTTTATTATATATCAAAACATAGTTACAACAAGGTTTACATCTATTACAAAGCATGGCGGAAACTATTCTATATCTTCTCTTTGGGTCTCCATACTCCACAGGGACGGTTGACTGGGGGTACACTTGCCTAGTTCTCTTGGAACATCTCAGGGAACTTCACCTTTGAATCACCATCTGGTACCCATCCGGGATTTTTGATTATTGAATGTAAAGCAAGTGTGAGCGCACCATACTCAACAAGTATAACATGAGGGGATGCAAGGCTCAAAAGGCTTGACTTGGTTTGACTGCGATAAGCATTTTTAGTTGGTCATATTTTATTAATAAACCTATGTTGCTAGGTTATTCTTAAGCTCCCAAGGTGATAAGTATAATTATCATCAAAATTAATCATCACCCAAACCATCCATAGAACCATCTATCTCAAAAAGGATCCAAGCCGCTCTTGACCGAGAGCACGGCTGATATATCAGTTTTATAACTCTGCAGAGTATGTACATCTTTACCCATGAGTCGTGATTGCCCTTTTGCCCGAGGGGGCCAACCTCTTGACTCACTTCGAAGGTAAGTCAGCAGGGATCACTACGTAACCTTTCACTAGGCACCCTAACTAGTTAGTGGCCGTGAGGTTTCAGTGGCAAGTGTGCATAGAGACCTCCTCCAAGAGGCACATGTGGTCGCAGCACTGTACACACCAAGGTAGGAGCAAAACAATACACTACGAGGCACCCCCCTCTTGCGCCTTTCGGTAACCACTAACAAGCTAGAGACGTACTAGATACTTGATTAAGATCAGAGCTATGTGATTCTCATGGTTGTACTGTAAGTACTGGGTTTGCCGCTTTAAGATTCAGTCCTTACGGAGGGCAGACTAGAGCACCCAAAAAGGCCCAATGCTCTAGCCCCCTTATATCCATGTTGCTACAAAGCATCATTATATATTGATTCCATAATCCATTAGTCAAGATTAACTTTATATAGTTCGGTGATTGCAATCTAAGCCAAACTAACCATATGCATAACCCAAAGGTAACAAGGAATACAAGTTAACAAAGGTTCTAGGTATTGTCCTTATAGGTTCACCATTTTAGACACATGCATATGAAACAGTGATTAAATGGTTATTGGGTAACAAGGGAACTCATGTTACACTTGCCTTCAACTGTTGCTCAAACTTATCCAACTTCTTTATCATCCTTGTAGAGCTCCTCTTCTAACGATAGCAACAACAATCGCAAGCATCACAGACAAGCCTAAAAACAGTACAAGTGGTTTTGATGGCGACTCTAAAAATAGGGGACCGTCAGTTTCTTACTGATCTGGTTTTTTAGCCTTGTGTGGGCATAGATGTAAGTCTGGCAATGAAGTGGATGAGTGGTAACGGGGTACTTATCGACACCACTACTCGCGTGGTGATGTTGAGAGATCCTGGTACTAAGGAAGCATTCTTTGTGCAACTTCCTCGTGATATTTATATATGCAGCACGATGAACGCAATTACATCTAGGACCACCAAGGATATTCCAGTGGTGTGTGAGTTTCCGGATGTATTTCCTAATGACTTGCACGGGCTTCCTCCGGACCGGGATGTGGAGTTCAAAATTGAATTGCTCCCAGGTACTGCTCCTATCTCTAGAAGACCATATAGAATGCCGCCGAATGAGCTAGCTGAGCTTAAGACCCAGTTAAATGAATTATTGAAGAAGAGTCTTATTCATCCTAGTTCTTCTCCTGGGGTTGTCCAGCTATCTTTGTGAAGAAGAAAGATCAATCTTTGTGCATGTGTGTGGACTATCATCCACTGAATGCGGTGACTATCAAGAATAGGTATCCTCTTCCTCGCATTGATATCTTGTTTCATAAGTTGTCTAAAGCTAAGGTATTCTCCAAGATTGATTTGCGGTCTGGGTACCATCAGATCAAGATCTATCCTGAAGATATAACCAAGACGGCTTTCTCAACGAGATATGGGCTGTATGAGTATCTCGTCATGTCCTTTGGTCTTATAAATGCACCGGCACACTTCATGTATCTCATGAATTCGGTATATTCTCGCAATGAAGAAGAACATGCAGAGCATCTGCGTGTAGTGTTAACTCGTTTGCGTAAACATTAGCTTTATGCTAAGTTTGGCAAATGCGAGTTCTGGCTAAAGAAAGTACCTTTCTTGGGCCATGTCTTGTCTGAAGAAGGGATATCAGTGGATCCGGCCAAAGTGCAAGAAGTGCTGGATTGGAAGGTCCCAACTTCAGTGCACGAGGTTTGGTGTTTTTTGGGTTTGGTTGGGTATTATCATCGTTCGATTCTAGAGTTCTCAAAAATGTCCAAGCCTATGACTCGCTTGCTTCAGAAAGATGAGAAGTTCATGTGGACACCTAAATGTGAGGAAGCATTCCACAAGTTGAGAAAATTGCTGACATCAGCTCCTGTCCTAGCTCAACCCAATATCAAGAAGCCTTTCGATGTCTTTTGTGATGCATCTAGTATCGGTTTGGGCTGTGTGCTTATGCAAGAAGGTTGCGTTATCGCTTATGCTTCACGCCAACTTCGAAAACATGAGGTCAATTACCCTACTCATGATTTAGAATTGGTCGCAGTTGTCCATGCTTTGAAGATCTGGATCCACTATTTGTTGGGTAATCTATGCAATATCTACATCAATCATAAGAGTCTCAAGTACATCTTCACCCAGTCTGAATTGAACATGCAGCAGCGAAGGTGGCTTTAGTTGATTAAAGATTATAATCTTCAAGGACATTACCATCCGGGCAAGGCAAATGTGGTTGCGGATGCCTTGAGTCAGAAATCACATTGCCATTCAGTTCAGATTGAAGATCCATCCTTGTCACGTCTTATTCATCCACTAGTCCTTCACCAGACTGCCTTGGAAAGTTCTCTTTGCAATCGAGTAATTGAGTTGTAGCAAACTAATGTAGGAATCCACCATATAAAGAGAAAGATGAAAGAAGAAACCATGCATTTCTAGGTCGATGAGAACGAGATTCTATGGTTCAAAGATCGACTTGTTGTACCAAAGAACCGTGAGCTCCAAAATTAGATCTTGTCTGAAGCTCATTCGTCCAAGCTATCTATTCATCCTAGTAGTAGTAAGATGTATCGGGATCTCAAACCTCCGTTTTGGTGGACAAAGATGAAAAATGAGATAGCCGCTTTTGTTGCTCGTTGCGATAACTCTTGTCGCGTGAAGGCAGTTCACATGAAAGCAGGTTTACTTCAAACCTTGCCAATCTCTGGTTGGAAATGGGAAGAAGTAAGTATGGACTTTATCTCTGGACTCCCAACTTCTGTTAAAGGTTATGACTCTATCTAGGTGATTGTGGATCGTTTGACCAAGGTCGCTTGTTTTATTCTAGTCCGAGCTGAGTATCGACCACATCAATATGCGGAGTTGTACTTTGAGCACATTGTCCATCAATATGGTGTACCTCGCACTATCATGTTGGATCGTGGACCGTAATTCACGGCTTGTTTCTGGGAATGTCTTCACGAGCAAATTGGTACTCACTTGGTTCGGAGTTCTGCATATCACCCATAAATGGCCGGCCAAAATGAACGTGTTAACCAAATCCTAGAAGACATGTTGAGAGCATGTGCTCTCTCCTCAAAAGGTTCTTGGGTGAAATGGTTACCGTTACCTAAGCTCTCTTACAACAATAGTTACCAAGAGAGCATCAAGATGGCTCCTTTTGAAGCCCTATATGGCCGAAAGTGTCGAACTCCATTGAATTGGGTAGAGCCCGGGGAGCGAAGGTATTACGGCATCGATTTCATGGACGAAGTGGAGCAGCAAGTCCGTACAATCCAGCAACATCTGGAAGCTCCTCAAGCTCGTTAAAAGAGTTATGCTGACAAGAGAAGAAAACCAATTGACTTTGTAGTCGGGGATCACGTGTATCTCAAGGTGTCTCCGATGATGACATCTTTTATGACGGCTTCTGCAAGACCTCTCTCCACCCCGCTGGGGATGAGGACTAAACCGTTGGGCGCTCTCTAACGACTTTGTACATATGATGCTTTTGGTGGATGTGATGAAACCTTGGCTTTAAGAAGAACCAATAATATGTTGTGAAAACTATGTTGCTTCCGCTACTTGAACTTGTGTTGTAATAACTTAAGTAAACTCCAATGTGGTGTCACTTCATCACTAGTGAATGAACTATGTAACAATCGTTGTGTTGTGCTGAACTATTACGATCTTGGTTCGTTGCAAAGTTGGTTTGAAATCCTTTGTGGTTTCAGTTGACTACCGGGATTATATGGGCTCAAGTTTGGAAATTTGATTGCCTGTTCGATCGTTTCTACACTTGAACTCTTATAATTTGGCCGGTTCTGTGACAATAAATATAGACCTAGCATCAATGTAATAGAGACATCAATCAATATCAAATACAAGTTTATTTCTAATTTTACATCTACTTTTTGATGACTTCGTCAATTTGCATACTTTTCTTCTTACAAGTTCTCATTGATTCGGCTTGTTACACTCGACGATTCTCGAGTTCCGCGTGAACACCTCTTGGTCGTGACGTCTGGGCGCATCGCTATTGCTAGGACCGAAGTGTTCGAATCTTCATCCTTGTCCACTATTAGGTTAAATGGACTGGCTGTAACATCCTCGATGTTACGGTTACTAAAATCCGGATCATGGCATCATCAGCATTGCACAGCATAGTTGTTAAGCACACCTTGATGCATCAACTTAAAACAAGTTTGCTGTGATTGGTTGTGCTAGGAATCTAAAGTGTGTTTGAATTGTGTATTGATGCTTGTGTTGGTTGCTAAAACCCTAGGGTGGAAGTTTTCCGAAAGACTAGGGGGGGGGGAACCGTGATTTCTGGACCCTAGAATTGCCCCTTTTTGTGCAATTCAAAAACTAAGCAAAATTTGAGGATGAGTTCAAAAGCAAAGTTGTAGATCTTGGCAAGATGTACAACTTTGGTGTTTTGAGTTTTTGAAGTTTCAATATAAAATTCAAAGTAATTTTGAAAATACAGATTTCCAGAAAGTGTCCCCTTTTCCAATTTGAACCTCCAATTCAAAATCCGTTTGGAATTTTGAAAAGTGGTCAACATGAAAGTTGTAGGGCACAAAAAGTTGAACAACTTTCATGTTGAATGTTTTTCAAGTTGTTTTGAAAAATCAAAAGTAATTTTGGAAATTCTGATTTGTCCCCAATTCAAAAAAATTGAATTTCCTTGAATTGGGATTTGAAATTCAAACTATTTTGTCAAATTCATCTTGTTCCACTCAGAATTGGCTTTGGTCACCAAAAGAAGTTTTGAAGCTTATAAAATTTTGAACAACTTTTGTTTTGGCATAAAATTGACTCCAGTTCAAATTTTGGAAGTAATTCGCAAAAAAACAAAAAGGAGTGGATAGGGCCTGCTACAGTAGGGACTTGATGAGGATCACCGGCTCCCTGTCCAACGCGGCCGCCGCGTGCGCGCGTGCGAGCACGCAGCTGCTTGCTGCCAGTGCCGCCAGACGACGTGGAAGCTCCGCGCTCGCTCTACGCGGGTATAAAGCCGTTCCACCAGCCGACGCGCCTCCGTTTGCCTCCAAGAACGCAGACGAGCTACGCCCGCGCCACTGCAAAATTCGCCGCAAGCACGCCCTCTTCATCTTCCCGGTGTGCAGCACCCACTTCGCCCGTGACCTAGCTACCTCTTGGACCCTTCGCCGCACGCTTTAACCCCCTAACGCCACCAGCCGTGCCGTCGTCCCCAATTCCGGCCAGGACCGTCGCCGAGGAACCCTTCACGTGGGCACGCTACTCCAGTCGGTATCATGCCTTGCCAGCGGTCGTTTCAAGTTCTTCTCGTTTCCCCGATGCTCATGCGCCCGCTCTTTCTCCTTGGACGTGAATAGGCCCACCGGAACGACCTCGCCAAGGCTCCAGCGCCCGCCCGACGACACCGTCTCCGTCGCCAGTGACCTCGGCTACCTCCTCGAGCCTCGCAACGTGAGCACCACCCTCTCTGACCTTCGTGGAAGCTTGTTGATGCAAAATTGATCTGCAAACACAAAGGGCTAATACCCGATTCAAACGTTAAGGCGTGCCAGCCGATTTGACCTTGCTATCGGCAAAGGTGATAACTCGAATACTTTAGTCCTGACAACAGCGATGCGCCCGGATGTCACGGCTAAGAGGTACTCACGCGGAACTCGAGAACACGCCGAGCTTAAGTCGACGAATTCCTAAGAACTCGTAATAAAAAGAAAAAAAGTGTGACGAAGTCGTCGAAAAGTAGATGCTGGAATATGAGTAAAAACGTATGTTTGATTGATTTCTTGATATCTGATTACAAGGTCTTAGGGCTTATATTTATACCCTGCTCAAAGAGCTACGACCAGACACGATTAGAATTCGAATTCCAAATTACACGGAACCCGTATATAAAACGATACGAATAACATAAGGAAATAATAAAACCATCCTTCGTGACAAACCGAAACTCCTCCACATGACAACTGGCAACTTCCGGACTCCTCCTTCGCGTCATCGGCAATCCCCTTGCCATAGTCATCGGCAGACCCTTTTACTTGGTCATCGGTACCATGTTACTGTCTGAGGACTTAGTCACATTCAACCTTTCCCTCATCGGCAACCATCCTTACCAGCAACCCGTATCGTACTGCCACCCTGTCCTGCCATCCTGGACACGTGCCCAAAAATGGTGTCAACACATGCCCCCCAGTTTCGGAGTATAAAACTATTAATGCTCCGAAATTCTCTGCAGTAATGATGTCTTTTCCGCAATTAATGCTCCTAATCTGGTAACCGACAACCTCAATCTGGGCAACTCTGATCCTAATCCTCCGCAGATCCCTCGAAATCCACAACTTCCCAAACGGGCATCCCTCTTAGTCGTACATCGGCAACAATACCGTTACAAAGATCTGCTGATGCTCTGCCCAGGATATTCGCAAAAACGGTTACTTCCCCTCTATCCGCCCATCGGCAGGACGACCGTTATAGAATATCACCGATGGACCGACCAGGAGATCGCGCACAGTAAAATATCTTTAGATAATGACCGCTTCCTGTCAAATCACCTGCACAATCCCTGGATTATCGTGCGAACAGTTACCATATCCACTTGAGTACCCTCGGGTTTCTCGGATGCGGCAAAGAAATAAGTCAGATTTGCCCTTGTCCATCTTGCCCTATAAATAGTTCCTTCTTGGGTACTCCTCCCCCATTACATCATTCTGCCATCCAACTTCACTTTTCCAGCGGCGGCGCCATTCTCAATCCTCAAGATCTCCGACAAGCATTCTTCTTCATCAACTCCGGCGTCTTCCAGCGTCCCCCTCACGACAAGATGGCCGTTGGCTTCGTCGTCCCTGAGGTCAGACTTTCATCTCATCCGCTGTACCTTTTTCCTGCATTCCTGTTCATCTGCGATTTACCTTACCGAATATTTTCCTTCTCCTTTTTCTTTGTATCTTTATTCCCCAAAACACCAGGAGTTATCCAACAAAATTGTCATTCCTACCGATCAACCACATCTTCAATGCCTCGGCCCTCTAGGGGATCCAGATCCAACCGACCTTATCAACGCAGAAACCAACAGGATTCCCTTTAGAGCCGAAAACTTTGCTCTAGATCTATGGAAAGACACCTTTCGCTCTTGGCCTAGCCCTACTGTAGGGTGGAAAGACTGGTTCTTGAGGGTCAGCAACTCTTATGAAGTTCAATGGGGTGAGAGGAAATTAGCTCAATGCATTAGGCTGTCCATTGCCGATATGCACAGGAACGAGTCATTGCTGATAGCCGCATCTTACTTTTGGTCAGATACTCTCAACGCTTTTGTTTTTGGCCACGGCCCTGCTTCTCCTACCCTTGCCGATGTAGCCATGCTCACTGGGTTAGACATATTTTCTGCCGATAGCACCCACTTTTTTGATACCGCCCCCAGCGCCAAAGTGGAGACTCGCGCTATCGGCGGCTGGTCAGGGTACATCCAGAAGTACCGCGGGAGAGGGCCTGTCACCATAAAGGAACAAACCACTTTTCTAAACATGTGGCTAGACAAATTTGTATTATGTGGTCGATCGGCAGGACCGACTTCTGTCTACCTATCGGCAGCAGAAAGACTGGCTAGCGGTGGTCAATTTCCTCTCGGCCGTTATTTGCTCGGCGCTGTTTATCACCTCCTTCATCAGGTAGTCCAGAAACTCCTGCTCGGCCAACCTATCGGCAACTTGGGAGGTCCTTGGTGGTTTATTAATATGTGGCTCAACCTGCACCTGCACAAGCGTCTTGATCTCAACTTGTTCTCTCAGCACTTCCCAAGAGATATAGCCGAGAACCATGTGTTGGGCGAAGAGGAATGGGCAACACGTGCCCCCCTGAACTTTGGCGAAGCTGTTATAGTTTTACCCGGTTCAGGGAACACTCCGGATCAGATCGGCCGATTCTTCGAAACGCTGTATGAGGGTCTGGCCAGAGATGAACGACCATGGCTGGCTTATGACGACCCAGACAGCATGCTCCCTCTGACCTTCAATCCGTTCGACGACGCTCTTGACAGGGACAATGAGGTGATGATGGCAATCGTGACTCCCAGAGTCATACCAGTGAACTTCTTCGGCAGCACGAAAACCTCTCCCCAAACCTATGAATTTTATAATCCATCGGCATTAGCTCGCCAGCTGGCTTTCGGCCAATTGCCGATCGCACTTCCTTATGCCGATGTAATAAAGCTCAGAGAACCCATCGCTAACCTCCTCGAGTGGACTCGAGTAGCCCAGTTACCACCAAATGCCGATACAGATGTAGATCTGTCAGAATGGGTTCCAGCTGCCTTTATTACTCAAGCATACAAGCTATGGTGGGCAGAATGGAAGGAGAATCTATTCTGCAGATCGGCTCTCTCATACCGCGGCATGATCGACCCCGAATACGAAGTCCCTGACGACACTGTAAGTGTTTTAAACCGATGTCTCATTTTCCAATACTATTCCCATTGATAATTTACCCCTGTATTCTTTTTGCAGATTGACAACACCCCCCCATCGGTTAGCAGGAGTGGCAAGCCGATCGACTTATTCCCACCAGGCCCGATCTCCTCAATCGGCCACAATGCTCCCACTCTGGCTTCCATTGTGCACCGGGGTGCGCGTCTCAAGAAAGTTACCACCAGGAAAACTCAGACATCACCAACGGTAACTGCTTCCACTCTGGCGCAAGCTTTCAAGGCAATCTGTTAAAACCCCTTTTTATTTATGCTGACTATCTTTATATCGGTTATCTGTGCTCATAAACTCTTTATCGTTGTTGCAGCAAACTGGTGCATCAGCAAAAGCCAAACGTCAAGGTGCCGATCCCCCCAGTCTAGCCAGCCAAAGAGGAAAGGCGTCCAAGGTGTTAAGACTGGAACAAAGCGTCAGAAAATGGCAACTCCTCCTCCTCCTCCGGTGTTTCCAATCCCGGTGGAATCTTCCCCTTCTCCTCCAGGAGTCCAAGCACAGCAAGGAACATCTCCTCAATCAATACAGGAAGCACTACAGACTGAAGAACCTCAGCAAGAAGAACCTCAAACGGCGGGTGCGTCATCTGACGTAGGCGAACAAACAACTGGCCCGGCAGGTCCAGTTATATCATCGGCGGTTTCCTCAATTCAAACAACTGTTGTTCCTCTTCCGGGTAACATATCCCAACAATACTCCTACCGATAAACTTATTTTCATTTCTTCTTATAATGCTTCCTGTCTTCTTTCAGGCGATATCGTTCTATCGGCAACATCTGCCGATCAACCTGCAGCTCCATCGGCCTCTCTGAGTCAAAGGCAGGAAATTGCCCTGAAGCAAGTAAGTCATCCACTTTTCCATCGGTATCATCTGTCGACGTTTTGACCATAAAATTGACCTATTTCATTTTCATTTTCAGGAACAAGATTCTCCCGACAGCTTATTCTCCTTCGCTATTGATATCTTTGAAGAAGAAGGCGAGGAAGCAAGCTCCTCTCGGGCAGTTGGAATTGTATCGGCAGAAACCAAAGCTAGGCTGGAGGAGCTATCGGCCATACTTCATCAAGACACAACTCAACTGGTCAACGATTCTGACCCAGCCAAGGCCCTGTTCAAGACTCTTAGAGGCCAAATTCCTGCCGATGCCGAAGAAGCACTCTTCCACGCTGCACATCTAGAAAGCCGTCAGCTACAGTACCAGAAAGCTACTCGACGCCTTGCCGACAGAGCTGCTCAAATCCAGCTCTCTAAGGAGATGATAAAAGAAAAACTCTTAGCCGATGAGAAACATAAGAACATCGGCATCTTAAAGTCCTCAGGTGATGCACTGAAGCAGAAAATGTCTGATCTATCGGCAAAAAGAGAAGCTCTGCTGGCTGAACTCAAGCAAGTAGAAGACGCCCTGTCCCAAGCCCAACAAGAAGATAGTCAACTGCCGGAGACCATCAAGCATCTTGAACAGGAACGAAACGTCCACGGTCGTAAAGCGCTGCAACTGAAGAGGAAATTGAAGCCGATTGAAGGTTCTGCCGATGACGATATCAAAGAGATAGAGACAGCCAACCAGATTCGGCTGCGCGCCATATCTGCAATCCAGGCACTGCTGAACATCTGAAGCTTTCATCGGCGACACACCTTTGTTTCTCCGTTTTTAGCTTTTAGTCTAGCCGATAAGACTGTTATCGGCATCTTTTGAACCATTAAGTCTGCCCTTGAACATTTAAATTCAGCCGATAGGAATGTTATCGGCACTTAACCTTTTATGCATCGATCCATATGCTGGGGTAGTACTTCTTCAAATATTTGCCATTTAATGCTCTGGGAAATTCAACTCCTTCGAGAGTTTCTAGAATATAGGCATTACCAGGAGCTGAGCGTTTTATCCGATAAGGACCTTCCCAATTAGGAGACCACTTCCCAAACTTTGAACTTTTAGTCCCGACTGGCAAAATCAACTTCCATACCAAATCCTTATCGGCAAACTCCTTAGCCTTCACCTTTTTATCATACCATCTGGCAACTCTCTTCTTATTTTCTTCTATACTCATTAAAGCCGTTAACCGATGCTCTGCTAAATCATCTAACTCATCGGTCATTAAAGTGGCATAATCATCGGCAGCCAATTGATCTTGAAAAGATAATCGCCTAGATCCAGCCTTAATCTCCCAAGGCAAAACTGCATCATGTCCATACACCAATTGATAAGGCGACACCTTGGTTGATCCATGACAAGCCATTCGATAAGACCACAGTGCTTCATTCAACAATGTATGCCACCGCCTAGGATTTTCTTCAATCTTTCGTTTAATAAGCTTGATAATTCCCTTGTTAGACGCTTCGGCCTGCCCATTGGCTTGAGCATAGTAAGGAGAAGAATTCAACACTTTAATTCCCATACCGATTGCAAATTCATCGAACTCCCCCGACGTGAACATGGTGCCCTGATCGGTAGTAATCGTTTGGGGAATCCCAAATCGGTAAATAATATGCTCCTTCACAAAATCAATCATATTGGCCGATGTGACTTTCTTCAAGGGAATAGCTTCGACCCATTTGGTGAAATAGTCAGTGGCAACCAGAATGAATTTATGCCCTTTGCTAGATGGTGGATGAATCTGGCCGATCAGATCGATGGCCCACCCCCGGAACGGCCAAGGTTTTATTATAGGATTCATAGCCGATGCGGGTGCTCTCTGGATATTACGGAACTTTTGACAACCTTGACATCCCTTGAAATATTTAAAACAATCTTCGAGTATGGTCGGCCAAAAATATCCATTCCTTCGAATCATCCACTTCATCTTAAAAGCTGACTGATGCGCTCCACCATCAACCAGGATCTTGGTCATTGGCTGCCCATCGACCCTTCCTTTGAGGAACAAAGCTTTGAGATGCTGCCTCTCGTCATCGGCAGGTTTCTCAAAGATAGCCGTCATCGGATCCAGAGCCAACTGAGCTATCTGATCAGAAAATTCCAACTCATCATCACTGGCTGGTGCAAGAAACTCCATCGGCAACATGAAGACCATGTTGACGCCTGCCGATGGACCTTCCTTCTCAGTGTCTGATGGCTGCCGACTTCCAGAGTTCTCTCCTTTATTTAGCTCTTCCTGCCTTTCACGTTGCAATCTCCTTTTCTGTGTCTTAGTTAATCCTTGAGGGCACCATGGAGGAAGTGGCCTTTGCCTTGCCGTCGGGCGTTGGTTCTCTCTTAACTCCATGCGATGCGTATTAGCATCCCTGCAAAATATGAATTCATCGGGAACCCGCGCATCAGCCATTCTTTCAAGCTCCTCTTGGTTCCTGGGAAAATACTGGACACGGTCGCCAAGCCGATCGTGAATGCTAAGCCTGCCCCCCAGCCGATCATGAACTGACGCCCTTCCTCTGATCGGCCCATTAAATCGTCGTTCATCATCATGATAACGCCGATCGTTCCTGTCGTACCGATCATAACCGTTGCATTCAGGGCAGTCTCTGACAGTAGGAAGCTTGATATTTTCCTACCAACAATGGATGAAGAATGGGCAATTCCAATGATCCCTATGCCGATTCCACTCCTGTCGGCGTCTCTCTTCTTCCCGTTGATAATCTTCCTGCTGGCGCCGGTACCGATCTTCCCGTTGTTGCCATCTCTCTCGAGGCCTTCTATGAGTTATGACAATACCAGATCGAGGAATTCTTCCTGAGCTAGTTCCTTCCTGGACCAAGCCCTTACTTCTTGCATCAGCGGTAGTAACTTGATGCTGAGGATCTACCGATGCACTCTTCTCAGCTGTCTCCGACGTCAAGACCTTAGCCTTCCCCTTAGCATCCAACATGTTCGTCGGGAAAGGATGTTGGTCTATCTTCATCGGCTTCTGGGCTTTGGAACTATCAAACTTGATTCTCCCTGACTCTATGGCCGATTGCAGCTGTTGTCTGAATACTTTGCACTCATTGGTATCATGTGAAGTTGCATTATGCCACTTGCAATACCTCATCCTCTTCAACTCTTCTGCCGACGGGATCACGTGGCTAGGTGACAATTTGATTTGACCTTCTTGAAGTAGAAAGTCAAATATCCTATCGGCCTTGGCGGTGTCAAATGCAAACTTCTCTGGTTCCTTCTGCCCAAAAGGACAAGACATCGGCTTCTTGTTTTTTACCCATTCTGCCAAACCGATTACTGGTTCTTCATCGGAATCTGAGCTTGTTGCCTCATCAACAAATGAGACTTTCTTATTCCATGCCCTCTTAGGCTCGAAAGGCTTGATGTCTTGATCAGATATCCTCTGCACCAAGTGACTTAAACTTTCGAACTCCTGAGAGGCATACTTATCCCTGATGTGTGGCAACAGACCCTGGAAAGCCAAATCGGCTAGTTGCCGATCATCCAGAACCAGGCTATATCATTTATTTTTGACTTCTCGTATCCTCTGCACAAATCCCTCAACCGACTCATCATTACGTTGCCTCAACTTGACCAAGTCGGTGATCTTCTTCTCATGAACCCCCGAGAAGAAGTATCTGTGGAATTGCTTCTCTAGATCGGCCCAAGTAATTACTGAATTGGGAGGCAATGATATGAACCAAGTAAAGGCCGATCCAGACAATGATGATGAAAATAGGCGAACCCTCAATTCGTCCCTGTTACCAGCCTCTCCACATTGAATAATGAACCTGTTGACATGCTCCATGGTTGACGTATCGTCCTGTCCGGAAAACTTTGTAAAATCCGGTACTTTGTACCGATGTGGAAGCGGGATCAAATCATACGCTGGAGGATACGGTGTCCGATAAGAATAAGTGTTGACTTTGGGTTTTATCCCAAATTGTTCTCTCATTACTTCGGCAATCTTATCGGCCCAATACGCATCGGCATCTTGCCGATGAGGCGGCTGCGGATCTGGCATTTGGTGGCGAACCTCCACGTGTCTGTTCGGGACGTGACCTGTATGGAACATCGTATTGGTCACCTGTCCTCCAATCTGCGGACTACCAAACTGTTGTCCACCGATTGGCTGTCCTCCGAGTTGCTGTCCAAAATTTATTGGCTGGTTGGGAATTCCCTGACCTTGGAACCCGGGATACACCTGCCCTTGCTGGAACCCTGTAGTCTGATAAACCTGCTGGGGCGACTGTGGAAAGGCTTGCTGTCCAAGCCATCCATTATTAGCGTTCATCGGCATAGGTGCTGCCGATGATTGGTAATTGGGTACCGTCGTTGAATTGACATACACTGACTGGGCCATAGGCCTCTGTTGCATCAGCATTGACTCTGCCGATGCGTTGGGCATCTGGAACATTGAATCTTGAGGATTTCCAGTGTGAGGCCTTGCAGTAGTAGTTGTGGTATACGGAGGACTCTGGTTCACCGGCACATTGGAGGGTGCCGATGTCATAGGAGTTTTGCCCCTCATGTCAGTTATCTGTGATGTTCCCGGCGTCAACTCTGGAGGCATACCATAACCCCACCAGTTAGGAGGAAGAGTTAACCCCGACATTGCCGATGCCAACATATCTGTTGTCAGTTTATGCTGCCCAACTGAAATTTGTGGGTTGGTTGCCATCGGCATAGATAGTGCACCAGTAGTCCCCAATGTACTCGGAGGAACGGCAGACTGTGCACTCGCACTTGTCAAGGCAGCCGATGGAGCCGTGACCTCTGGTGCCGTGGGTTGATGATGGGAAGGGCCCACATAATCCGGCGGGATTTGTCCTTCCTTGAAGGTTCTTGCTACGGCGTTGAAAACCGTATTAGACAGTACACCAGCTTGGTTAATCAACGCTCGATTGATGGCATTATCAACCATGTCTTGAAGCTTGCCAGGATTGGCGTCAAAGGTGACCTGCCGTGGTGCCAGCAGTGCATCTTTCTGGACCACTTCGCCGCTCCTGTTTATGCTGAAAGACTTCAGGCATTGCTGCTTGAACTCTTCCATAGCTTGGGCAATAGCTTGCTTCTGCTCATCCTTGAGGTTAGCTTCCGTCACGGGGATGACGTTGTCTTGATCGAGGTCAGAGATCGACATGTTGATCTTGATCTTGAATCTGTCCCACTGGGCGTGCCAAAAGATGTGTTGATGCAAAATTGATCTGCAAACACAAAGGGCTAATACCCGATTCAAACGTTAAGGCGTGCCAGCCGATTTGACCTTGCTATCGGCAAAGGTGATAACTCGAATACTTTAGTCCTGACAACAGCGATGCGCCCGGATGTCACGGCTAAGAGGTACTCACGCGGAACTCGAGAACACGCCGAGCTTAAGTCGACGAATTCCTAAGAACTCGTAATAAAAAGAAAAAAAGTGTGACGAAGTCGTCGAAAAGTAGATGCTGGAATATGAGTAAAAACGTATGTTTGATTGATTTCTTGATATCTGATTACAAGGTCTTAGGGCTTATATTTATACCCTGCTCAAAGAGCTACGACCAGACACGATTAGAATTCGAATTCCAAATTACACGGAACCCGTATATAAAACGATACGAATAACATAAGGAAATAATAAAACCATCCTTCGTGACAAACCGAAACTCCTCCACATGACAACTGGCAACTTCCGGACTCCTCCTTCGCGTCATCGGCAATCCCCTTGCCATAGTCATCGGCAGACCCTTTTACTTGGTCATCGGTACCATGTTACTGTCTGAGGACTTAGTCACATTCAACCTTTCCCTCATCGGCAACCATCCTTACCAGCAACCCGTATCGTACTGCCACCCTGTCCTGCCATCCTGGACACGTGCCCAAAAATGGTGTCAACAAAGCTCTCTCGCACGTTTAATTGCGATCTACCGAGCCCTCGTGGCCGGTCTTCGGGCAACCGACGCGGCCGTCCGCCATGTATGCGGTTGAGGTAGAGAGAGAGCGTTAGAGCGTCTGCGAGCAGTAGCTATGGAGTCGCAAGGTCGAGGCGGAGCTGATGCGCACCCTGGTGTGGGCTTGGACCTCGCCAGCGGCGGCCGGGATCGCGGCAGAGCCGCCGCACACGAAGAAGGCGGAGCTGACGGGTGGGGCTACCCCGTCAGCGTCCCGCAGAGAGAGGGGAGAGGGGGGCCTGACGAGCGGGACCCGCTCGTCAGTGACCGCGCAGAGAGAAGAGCGCACGCACAGCGTCCGCGTGGGCCACGCGGGAGGGGGCCGGCCTGCGGGCCAATTTTCCAGGCCGCCCGCTGCGTAGTATCTTTTTATTTTTCTTTTTATGCAGTTTTTTGCTTCATATTTGAAATTGTGTAGAAAATTGTGTGATAATCTAAAAATGATGAAAATTTGTGTATAGGTTCTATGAAATAAGTAGAACACAGGAAAAATAGTAAATTTTATTTTTCTGATAGTTTACAAATATTTAAAAATGGTCGCTTTTAATTCATGAATAAAACATCTAGGAATTTTTAATAATTTATTAGTATGTCCAAAAATCACCAAACATTGTGGGGAGTCTCTGAATATTATTTCTAGGTTTCACACAAAATTTGGTGACATTTGAATAACGTTTGAATACAATATTATTAAACCCTTATTTGGTAATTAAATAATATGTCTAGAATAAATAGATAATAATTAGTTAAATCTTCATGATTAGGGTTGAGTGATTTTGGGATTATGTGATGACCTAAGGTCATTAACCTTGATGGCCTTTGGCATTTAATTATTGTTTGGCCTTAATGCTTAAATTACTGTCATTAATAATTAATTAAGAATTAATTATGGTAAATAGGATTAATAAATAATTAATTTAGGATAATTATGAAAAAGAGGAATCTTAGTTTACAAGATGCAATCTCTTGGGTAAAAATATTAAGATGTTAAACAATTTTATTTATTGTTTATTCTGTATTGCACCGAGAAGGCAAGTTGTACTCGACTTGGTCCTTCTTGCATATTTGTCATACGCATATCATGAGCGTTCACCATTTTGCGTATAGTGCACGCGACCGAAGGAGCGACCGTTGAACCGAACCCCGAGGTCGGTGCTCCGTTCGAGGAAGTCGGATCCGAGACTTGGGAAGTCTCCGAGGGTCCCTCTCTGCCCTGCAACCAAGGCAAGCCCCGGATGCATTAACCCCTCCTTGAATATTTTAAATCTTTTATCACTTATGAATTGAAAATGCTGCATTAGGTAGTTGAGAATTGGGTTAACCTACTTGTTGCATTTACTACCTTGATATTTGTTATCTTGTCCTTGGCACCTGTTTTGTTTTAAAACTGCGTAGCGATGCTTAGCCCTGCTACTAGATAGGTTTCCAAACAAGAAAGTTTGAAGGGTTGTTGTGGAATACACTTATGATCAATGATGTTTCAACTTGAGACCGGTCGGTGGACTTGCTTTAAGAATGGAGTCTTAAAGTAGTGTCTCCAACTGTGTCGGTTAATGACCGGTCCATTGATGGCCTGCTGGGTTGAGAATTTATAGTACTAGCCACTTGCCCTCGGTAAGCCCGATCTTGTAATCCCTCGACGCGAACAGCTACTCGCGCACTGGGCGTGGAGCGATGGCGAGAGTAGTGTGTACCCACCATATGGATCTGAGATGACCGGGAAACATCTAGATCAGCTGTAGGATGGTGGAGTACTATGCTCTCGGGTGCCGCGAACCTGGTCAAATTTGGGGAGAGCTTGCATTGGGTTGACATATGCAAGATTTGGTTCTACATATGTCGGGTGGTTAGGAACTCCAGCTGGATTGCTAAGCGATTCGAATCATCGTTGCTCCCCGATTGGGAGGCTCAATTCCTTCGACCCTCATCATAGTTAATTACGCAACTAAGTGATAATATGAGAAAGGGGAAATGTCTCATGAGATTCGGATCCCAATTCCCGGACTCAGAGTGACATGAAACTCTGGCCGTTGGATGTATAAAACTTTAAGTTAGGACTAGGAACTCACAGACTTGTCTGTGGGAGGCAACTAGATAGACTGTCTTCGAACTCCTCGGCCTCTTCGGGAGAGGAATTCACGGGTAAAACCTGAAAGTAAGGATGCACTATTAGTAAGCTTTTTGGCAAAACACTTTGGCTCCTTGCTCTGCCACTCCTTGTCTACCCTAAGTCTGCATCTCTAACTTCTCCTCTTTTCCACCGGGTAAGTCATGTTGAGTACTCCCGTACTCAGGGTTTCAATACCCCTGTTGCAGGTGAAGCTCAGGAACCGACTTGTTTCGGACCTTGTTGTGTGACCGTCGTCAAGGCTGACGACGAAGAAGAGTGAGCGTGACCCATGGGCAGGGTCTGTAAATTTGTAATCGTTGTACTAAAGTTTAAGTTGCTCCACTGGACCTGGTTTGTAATAACACTCTGCTATTTGGAAGAACTCCTTTTGTAAACTAAGTTATGTAATACTTCCGCTGTTTTACTCTGAAATATTATTTTGGTCGTATGTCGTTTGAGATACTGCAATGTCTTCGCAACGAATGATCCTGGTGTTAAGGTGGCCACTTGCTATCCTGTAAGGGCGAGAAGAAGAAGTTCTCGTTAATTGACCATCACCAGTGGTCAGAACAAACCTGCTTAGTACGCCATAGGTAGCAGTGGAATGAGCGTCCAGCGATGCTCGTCGGACTTCTAAAGTGGGAGGATCCTCAGCATCACCGTCAGAGGTCCTTAGGACAATGACAGGTGTCGGTGGGCCCAAACACTTAGGAGGTTCTGCCACAGCTGGTATCAGAGCATTCGTTGCTAAGGCGACTGTTGTATCCTTTGAAAAACTTCAAAGCTCATTTAGATCCAATATTATAAACTTACCTACTTTGAGTCCAAGTGCTTTAGTCCTAACTTAACCCTGTCTGTAGGCTTTCTTAGAATTTTTAAAAGTGGTTTGGAGGAGCAACATTAAGTATTGCCCTATGTTGTAAAATTTTGAGTAATAGCGTTGTGAATTGTTGTTAGGAATCGTAGGCTCGTGCATGCATCATGATATATCAACTTGGTTAAAATTCCTTCCTCCTTGTTTTGGTTGGGTTGTATAGGATCAATCCCATTCTTGCTAACCTGTAAGGTCTCTCTTACTAATCCAAACTTACCCTCTACAGGATGGCTCGTTGGAAACAGACCCCGCGCAAGAGGATAGGTCCAAAAGGGGTCCCCAGACATCAATTGGCCTCGCGCAGCGATCAAGCAAGCAGTAGCTGTTCACCGCCTCAGCAGGAGGTGGACAGGTTGTCCGCTGAGCTGACTGAGGTGATGAGAGAAAGGATGTACAACGTCATGGAGATCGGCGAACTTAAAGCTCAACTAGCCAAAGAAAAACAAGCCACAGAGAACTGTGAGGCCATGTTGTCCCGTATGGTGGAGGAGAGGAATGCCGCTATTGCCCGAGAAGAGGAGGCCAGGAGCGCACACAGGCACGAGCTGACTAGGATGAATGCGAAGCTGGGCAAGGCCAGGTACCTTAAAGATCTGTATGTGAAGATGGCGGCCACGGTCACCGCGCAGCGGGATGTCGCGTGGCAGCGGGAGGACCAGCTCCAGTTGGAGAAGCTGGAGCTGGCACATCATTTAGACACAGTTAATGACTTGGCAATGCAATATCGTGATATTGCATTTGACCTATATTACCAGCTCCATCCACCTCCAGGCGAAGGAGAGATGGACACGGATGGGGAGTTGGCGGACGATGGGGAACCCGATCAAGACCTCAGTGGTGAGGAGGAGTCCGACCCCGATGACAACAACTCGGGGGGGTAATCAGGATGATGGCAATGACGACCCGGGCTACAGCTCTGGCCACACCGACTAGTTCGGTGAAGCCGCGGGCAACGTCGTTGTAGGATTCCTAGTATACTGTAGTGGGGTCGGGTTTGTAATATAAAGTTCTCTTTCAGTTTAAGAAGTTGTACTTGTTTGTTCCTGGTGTGTCGAACTGATGTCTAATAAATAAAGGGAAGTATGTAAGATATGTTCTAACTTATGAATTTCATGTGGTAACAAGTACCTATGACTCTTGTAGCAGATGCCGATGCGTGCACGAAGATCTGATGGAGCCGGGCCATCTCAGGGAGGGGATGATATCCCCAACCCTCCACCTACTCCACCTTCTTTGGCTGATGCCATTGGTGTTCTTTTAAGTGCCACTACCGACAACGCTCGCTTGATGCGCGAGTTAGCACAACGTCAACCACACCCCGCCCCAAACTTCAGAGCACCGCACAATGGGGACGGAGAAGCTCGGTACGTGGACTTTACCGAGACAAGGCCCCCGGTATTCACTAAGGCTGATGAGCCGTTAGAAGCGGATGACTGGCTCCAGACCATGGAGCACAAGTTTAGTCTGATTCAATGTTCAGAAACTCAGAAGCCCCTGTTCGCAGCTCAGCAGCTTCGGGGAGCTGCAGGTGCCTGGTGGGAGAACTTCCTAGCTATCCAAGCTCCGGGACACCAGGTTACCTGGACCGAGTTTAAGGACGCGTTCCGCGCCCATTACATCCCTGAAGGGCTCATGGCCATGAAGGCCGAAGAATTTCTCGCCTTGCAGCAAGGCGATAAAAGTGTCATGGAGTACGTGGCAAAGTTCAACCATCTCTCTCAATATGCCACAGACCATATGAATACCGATAGAAAGAAGAAAGCCTGTTTCATGCGTGGTCTAAATACCAAACTTCAGACTATGATGACCACCTGCCAAAATGCTACCTTCTACGAGGCGGTAAATATTGCTATCGCCTCGGAAGAAAAGAATAGAAAGCACAAAGAAGCCAAGAAGAAGGCTGCTTCTTCCTCCTTCTCTGGTCGCGGTCAAAAGCGCTAGAGAATCATTTATCATCCGCAAGGACACAGACGCTTTCCAGCGCCGACACCTTATCGTGGTCCTTTTTCCCCTCCACAATATAGACCAGGGCAGCAGGTATATCCACAACCTACTGCCATCGTCACTGCACCACGCCAGCCGAACACCCCAGGTGTTCGCCCCACTGCTCCATCCAACCACAATTACCCTTGTTTTAATTGTGGTAAGCCTGGACACTTTTCCAAAGAGTGCCCCTACCCCAGCCAAACCAACCCTACCTTCCAAAGGCCACCTATGGGCCAACCCCAGCCGAGCCAATTCAGGACTGGGGTTCAGAAAGGACAAAATGTGCAAAGGGGAAAACCAGCGAAGAAAGTGGGACAAGTCTTCCGTACCGAGGTGGAGACGATTCCGGAGGGTGAACCAGTAATGATGGGTACGTTTCCTGTTGTGAAACATCCTGCTTTAATGCTTTTCGATTCTGGTGCATCCCATACATTCATTAGTCGCACCTTTGTGTTAAAGCATGGTATACCCATTGGGGAAACACAAGATCATTTTTATATACAGTCGCCAGGAGGACGGCTGAGTTCTAAAGAGATGGTTCACCAGATACCCATCGAATTTGGTGGGCATAATTTTCCCACTAGCATGATTGTCCTTAAAGATCAGGAAATTGATGTCATACTAGGCATGAACTGGATGGCACAACGAGGGGTTGTGCTAGACACTTTGCATCGAACCATTAAAATCCCATTGCCCAATGAGAATTCCTATCTGCTAATTCAATTAGTTACTCCCAAGCGGGCAATTGGGCAAGTTCATGCCACTAATGTGTCTGCAGTCAAAGATATCCCGGTAGTTCGAGATTTTCCGGACGTGTTTCCTGAAGACCTACCAGGTCTGCCACCGGACCGGGATGTACAATTCAGTATAGAATTGAAACCGGGGACAGCCCCAATATCTCGGAGGGCCTACAGAATGGCACCGAAAGAACTGGCCGAACCAAAAACCCAACTACAAGAACTATTGCAGAAAGGTTTCATTCAGCCTAGTTCTTCACCATGGGGTTGCCCAGCCTTGTTTGTGAAAAAGAAAGATCAGACATTAAGGCTGTGTGTCGATTATCGTCCCCTGAATGAGGTGACGATTAAGAATAAGTACCCACTGCCCCGTATTGACTTACTATTTGACCAGCTAGCCGGGGCCAAAGTATTTTCAAAAATTGATTTGAGATCAGGGTACCATCAAATCAAAATTAGGCCGGAGGATGTGCCCAAAACGGCGTTTACAACCCGATATGGGCTGTATGAATACTTGGTAATGTCTTTTGGGTTGACCAATGCACCGGCCCATTTCATGTACTTGATGAACTCTGTCTTCACGCCAGAACTAGATAAATTTGTGGTCGTCTTTATTGATGACATCTTAATCTACTCCAAAACTAAGAAAGAACATGCTGAACATCTGAGAATAGTGCTGACCCGTCTTAGGGAGCATCAACTTTATGCCAAGTTCAGCAAATGTGAGTTTTGGCTAGACAAAGTTCATTTCCTGGGTCATGAATTATCAGCGGAGGGAGTCGCTGTTGACCCCGGTAAGGTAGAAGATGTGTTGAATTGGAAACCTCCGACTACGGTACATGAGGACCGTAGTTTTCTGGGTATGGCGGGATATTACCGTCGCTTTATCCCGGACTTTTCAAAAGTCACCAAACCAATCACGACCTTGCTCAAGAATCAAACAAAATTTGTTTGGTCACCGCAATGTGAGAAAGCTTTTCAGATTCTGAAAAGGTTATTGACAACTGCACGTGTCTTAGCCCAGCCAGATATTGAAAAACCCTTTGATGTGTATTGTGACGCATCAGGAATAGGGATAGGCTGTGTGCTAATGCTGGAGGGTCGAGTGATTGCATATGCTTCCAGACAACTTGAACCACATGAAGAGAATTACCCGACCCATGATCTTGAACTAGCCGCCGTGGTTCATGCATTAAAAATCTGGCGCCATTATCTGTTGGGGAACACATGTCATCTATACACAGATCACAAAAGCTTGAAGTACATCTTTACTCAAGCTGAGCTTAATATGCGCCAGCGAAGGTGGCTAGAATTAATTAAAGATTACGACCTTGAGGTGCATTATCACCCTGGCAAGGCCAATGTAGTAGCTGATGCCCTCAGTCGTAAGGCTCACTGTAATTGTTTAACAGTGACGCCTAAAGATATAACTTTGTGCCAAGAGCTAGAGAACTTGGGGATAGAAATGATTTCCCAAGGAAGCCTTGCCAATCTAAAGATTGATTTCAATCTCAAAGCTCAAATCATAGAGGCACAAAAGGAAGACAAAGGTATGAAATATCTTAAAGAGAAAATTTCTAATAGAGCACCCACAGACTTTAAGGTGGATGATGCAGGAGTAATTTGGTTCAAGAACCGGTTAGTGGTTCCAAAGGTACCTGAGCTACGGCAACAAATCTTGGATGGAGCTCATACCACGAGGTATTCTATTCATCTGGGAAGCAATAAGATGTATCAGGACCTAAAGCAAAGGTTTTGGTGGACAAAAATGAAGATAGAAATAGCTCGCTACGTGGCCCAATGTGACACCTGCCGAAAGGTCAAAGCTATTCATCTCAAGTCCGCTGGGGAGTTGCAACCTTTGCCTATCCCAGCATGGAAATTGGATGACATAAGTATGGATTTCATAGTAGGATTGCCCAAGACAGCCAAAGGCTTTGATTCAATTTGGGTCATAGTGGATCGTCTCACCAAAGCAGCACATTTCCTGCCTGTAAAGCTATTGTATCCTGCCTCCACCTATGCTAAGATTTATTTTGATCGTATCCTAAGTCTACATGGGGTACCAAAGACAATAGTATCAGATAGAGGCACACAATTTGTCTCCCAATTCTTGAAATGTTTACACGAGTCCTTGGGCACCAAACTTTTATACAGCACCGCAAACCACCCTCAAACAGGTCGGCAAACTGAAAGGGTGAATCAAACTCTAGAAGATCTATTGAGATATTGTGCCCTGAATTTTCCAGATAAGTGGGATGACTCCTTGCCTCTAGCAGAATTTTCTTACAACAATAGCTACCAAGAGAGTAACAAGATGGCTCCCTTTGAGGCACTATATGGCCGTCGATGTCGAACTCCGTTACACTGGTCGGAACCCGGAGAAAGATGGTTCTTTGGCGTTGACTTAGTGAAAGAGACTGAGAACAAAGTTAGACAAATCCAAAATAACTTGAAAGTTGCTCAGTCCCGACAGAAAAGTTATGCCGATAAAAGACGTCGACCATTAAGGTTCGCCAAGGGTGATCATGTGTATTTGAAAGTATCCCCAATGAAAGGAGTAAATCGTTTTGGTGTTAAAGGCAAGTTAGCGCCCCGTTACATTGGTCCCTTTCCAATCATTGACCGATGTGGACAGGTAGCTTACCGCCTTAAACTGCCCGAACGATTATCCGGGATACATAATGTATTCCATGTGTCTCAATTGAAAAAGTGTCTTCGAGTACCGGACCAAATCCAAGATATTGAAGATGTGGAACTTGAACTGAATTTAACTTATTCGGAGTATCCTATCCGAGTATTGGACCCAAGAGATAGAGTTACTCGAAGAACAACTACCATGTGGTACAAGGTACAGTGGAGCCAGCATTCTGAAGAGGAAGCCACCTAGGAATCTGAAGATTATCTGCTGGAGAATTTTCCTGAGTTTCACGCTTCTCTTCAAGACAACATCTGATAAATAGGGGGTGTACTCGAGTGAAGGAAAAGAGTAGCCAAAGTCATGTACTTAGTGTACATATGTGTTTATAATTAAGTAATCTTTCCCCAGTTTCTTGTCTTATGAGAAAGTTGAAGATGAAAGAGTTTTGACAAATTTCCTTTTCCATTACGTACCCTAAGGCTTTAAATATCGGGGACGAGATTTCTTTAAGGGGGAAGGGCTGTAACATCCTCGATGTTATGGTTACTAAAATCCGGATCATGGCATCATCAGCATTGCACAGCATAGTTGTTAAGCACACCTTGATGCATCAACATAAAACAAGTTTGCTGTGATTGGTTGTGCTAGGAATCTAAAGTGTGTTTGAATTGTGTATTGATGCTTGTGTTGGTTGCTAAAACCCTAGGGTGGAAGTTTTCCAAAAGACTAGGGGGGGAAACCCTGATTTCCGGACCCTAGAATTGCCCCTTTTTGTGCAATTCAAAAACCAAGCAAAATTTGAGGATGAGTTCAAAAGCAAAGTTGTAGATCTTGGCAAGATGTACAACTTTGGTGTTTTGAGTTTTTGAAGTTTCAATATAAAATTCAAAGTAATTTTGAAAATACAGATTTCCAGAAAGTGTCCCCTTTTCCAATTTGAACCTCCAATTCAAAATCCACTTGGAATTTTGAAAAGTGTCAACATGAAAGTTGTAGAGCACAAAAATTGTAACAACTTTCATGTTGAAAGTTTTTCAAGTTGTTATGAAAAATCAAAAGTAATTTTGGAAATTCTGATTTGTCCCCAATTCAAAAAAATTGAATTTCCTTGAATTGGGATTTGAAATTCAAACTGTTTTGTCAAATTCATCTTGTTCGACTCAGAATTGGCTTTGGTCACCAAAAGAAGTTTTGAAGCTTATAAAATTTTGAACAACTTTTGTTTTGGCACAAAATTGACTCCAGTTCAAATTTTGGAAGTAATTCGCAAAAAACAAAAAGGAGTGGATAGGGCCTGCTACAGTAGGGACACGATGAGGATCACCGGCTCCCTGTCCAACGCGGCCGCCGCGCGCGTGCGAGCACGCAGCTGCTTGCTGCCAGTGTCGCCAGACGACGTGGAAGCTCCGCGCTCGCTCTACGCGGGTATAAAGCCGTTCCACCAGCCGACGCGCCTCCGTTTGCCTCCAAGAACGCCGACGAGCTACGCCCGCGCCACCGTGAAATTCGCCGCAATCACGCCCTCTTCATCTTCCCGGTGTGCAGCACCCACTTCGCCCGCGACCTAGCTACCTCTTGGACCCTTCGCCGCGCGCTTTAACCCCCTAACGCCACCAGCCGAGCCATCGTCCCCAATTCCGGCCAGGACCGCCGCCGAGGAACCCTTCACGTGGGCACGCTACTCCAGTTCTTCTCGTTTCCCCGATGCTCATGCGCCCGCTCTTTCTCCTTAGACGTGAATAGGCCCACCGGAACGACCTCGCCAAGGCTCGAGCGCCCGCCCGACGACACCGTCTCCGTCGCCAGTGACCTCGGCTACCTCCTCGAGCCTCGCAACGTGAGCACCACCCTCTCTGACCTTCGTGGAAGCTCTCTCGCACGTTTAATTGCGCTCTACCGAGCCCTCGCGGCCGGTCTTCGGGCAACCGACGCGGCCGTCCGCCATGTATGCGGTTGAGGTAGAGAGAGAGCGTTAGAGCGTCTGCGAGCAGTAGCTATGGAGTCGCAAGGTCGAGGCGGAGCTGATGCGCACCCTGGTGTGGGCTTGGACCTCGCCAGCGGCGGCCGGGATCGCGGCAGAGCCGCCGCACACGAAGAAGGTGGAGCTGACGGGTGGGGCTACCCCGTCAGCGTCCCGCAGAGAGAGGGGAGAGGGGGGCCTGACGAGCGGGACCCGCTCGTCAGTGACCGCGCAGAGAGAAGAGCGCACGCACAGCGTCCGTGTGGGCCACGCGGGAGTGGGCCGGCCTGCGGGCCAATTTCCAGGGCGCCCGCTGCGTAGTATCTTTTTCTTTTTCTTTTTATGCAGTTTTTTGCTTCATATTTGAAATTGTGTAGAAAATTGTGTGATAATCTAAAAATGATGAAAATTTGTGTATAGGTTCTATGAAATAAGTAGAACACAGGAAAATAGTAAATTTTATTTTTCTGATAGTTTACAAATATTTAAAAATGGTCTCTTTTAATTCATGAATAAAATTTCTAGGAATTTTTAATAATTTATTAGTATGTCCAAAAATCACCAAACTTTGTGGGGAGTCTCTGAATATTATTTCCATGTTTCACACAAAATTTGGTGACATTTGGATAATGTTTGAATACAATATTATTAAACCCTTATTTGGTAATTAAATAATATGTCTAGAATAATTAGATAATAATTAGTTAAATCTTCATGATTAGGGTTGAGTGATTTTGGGATTATGTGATGACCTAAGGTCATTAACCTTGATGGCCTTTGGCATTTAATTATTGTTTGGCCTTAATGCTTAAATTACTGTCATTAATAATTAATTATGGTAAATAGGATTAATAAATAATTAATTTAGGATAATTATGAAAAAGAGGAATCTTAGTTTACAAGATGCAATCTCTTGGGTAAAAATATTAAGATGTTAAACAACTTTATTTATTGTTTATTCTTTATTGCACCGAGAAGGCAAGTTGTACTCGACTTGGTCCTTCTTGCATATTTGTCATACGCATATCATGAGCATTCATCATTTTGCGTATAGTGCACGTGACCGAAGGAGCGACCGTTGAATCGAACCCCGAGGTCGCTGCTCCGTTCGAGGAAGTCGGATCCTGTGGCAGAACCTCCTAAGTGTTTGGGCCCACCGAGACGACCTCACCGGAGCCGGGGCGCCGCCCGACTGCACTGCCACCGTCGCCAAGCTTCTCTGTTGTGTCTTCCGCCGTGGTGGTGTGAGCACCATGATCCCCATTCCTTCCTGGCCCTCCCGAACCTGTTGGTCTGTGCTCTACCAAGCCCCGAGGACCGGTCTACGGCCGGCCAGGGTGGCCGCCCGCCATTCGCGTGGCCGAGGAAGGGAGAGAACGGTAGAGTGTCCTCGAGTTGTACCTATGGGGTCGCAAGGTCGAGGCGCAACTGATGCGCACCCTGGTGTGGGGCTTGAACCTCGCCAGCGGCGACCGGGAGCGCGGCAAGGCCGCCGGGTGCGAGGGAGATGGAACTAACGAGCGGGGCCCGCTCGTCAGTGTCCACGTGAGGGGAGGGGCGGCGCGCGCAGCGCGTGTGCAGGCCGAACGCGCGTGGGCCGAACGGGAATGGGCCGGCCTGCAGGCCGATTTCCCGGCCACTCACTGCACAGTGCTGTTTTTCTTTTTCTTTTTGTGCAGTTTTTGAGTTATGTTTGATTTTGTGTAATAATTCGTGTGCTAATCCAAAAATCGTGGAAATTTTTGTGTAAGCTCTCTGAAGTGAGTAGAACCCAAGAAAAATATTAAGTTCTGTTTTCTGGTAGTTTACATGTCTGTAAAAATTTGCCCTTTTAATTAGCAAATAAAACTTGTATGAATTTTAGTAATTTATCAGTGTGTCCAAAAATCACCAAAAATTGTGGGGAGCCTCTGAATATTATTCCCTGGCTCCACACAAAATTTGGTGGCATTTGGATAAGGTTTGGTTAAAATGTTAATAAACCCTTATTTAGTATTTAATTAATCTTTCCAAAATAAGTAAATAGTGATTAACTAAATCCTCATAATTAGAGTTGAGTGATTTTGGGATTGTGTGATGACCTGAGGTCATTAACCCTAATGACCTTTGGCATTTAATTATTATTTAGCCTTAATGCTTAATTACTGTCATTAGTAATTAATTAAGAATTAATTAAGGTAAATAGGTTTAATAATTACTTAATGTAAGATAATTATGAATTAAATAAAGTCTTAGTTTACAGATGAAACCTCTTGGGTAAAAATATTAAGTTATTAAACAACTTTATTTAATGACAATTCTGTAATACATTAAAAAGGCAAATTGTACTTAATTCGGTCCATCTTGCATAATTGCCATACGCATATCATAAGCATTCATCATTTTGCGTATAGTGTCCGTGACCGAAGGAGCGACCGTTGAACCAAACCCTGAGGTCGGTGCTCCGTTCGAGGAAGTCGGATCCGAGACTTGGGAAGTCTCCGAGGGTCCCTCTCTGCCCTGCAACCAAGGCAAGCCCCGGATGCATTGACCCCTTCTTGGATGTTTTAAATCTTTTATCACTTATGAATTGAAAATGCTGCATTAGGTAGATGAGAATTGGGTTAACCTACATGCTGCATTTACTACCTTGATATCTGTATCCTGTCCTTGACACCTGTTTTATTTTAAAACTGCGTAGCGATGCTTAGCCCTGCTACTAGATAGGTTTTCAAACAAGAAAGTTTGAAGGGTTGTTGTGGAATACACTTATGGTCAATGATGTTTCAACTTGAGACCGGTCGGTGGACTTGCTTTAAGAATGGAGTCTTAAAGTAGTGTCTCCAACTGTGTCGGTTAAGGACCGGTCCGTTGATGGCCTGCTGGGTTGAGAATTTATAGTACTAGCCACTTGCCTACGGTAAGCCCAGTCTTATGATCCCTCGACGCGAACAGCTACTCGCGCACTGGGAGTGGAAAGATGGCGAGAGTAGTGTGTACCCACCTTACGGATCTGAGATGACCGGAAAACATCTAGATCGGCTGTAGGATGGTGGAGTACTGTGCTCTCGGGTGCCGCGAACCTGGTCAGATTTGGGGAGAGCTTGATTTGGGTTGACATATGCAAGATTTGGTTCTACATATGTCGGGTGGTTAGGAACTCCAGCTGGATTGCTAAGCGATTCGAATCGTCGTTGCTCCCCGATTGGGAGACTCAATTCCTTCGACCCTCATCGTAGTTAAATATGCAACTAAGTGATAAAATGAGGAAGGGGAAAATGTCTCATGAGGTTCGGATCCCAATTCCCGGACTCATAGCGACATGAAGCTATGACCATCGATAAATAATACTTAATGCTAGGATTAGGAACTCACGGATTCGTCTGTGGGGAACAACTAGTTAGACTATCCTCGAATTCTTCTGCCCCTGCGAGGGAGGAATTCAGGGTAAAACTTGAAAATAAGGATGCACTACTAGTAAGCTTTTCCGCAAAACACTTTGGCTCCTTGCTCAGCCACCCCTTGTCTACCTTAAGCCTGCATCCCTAAATTCTCCTCTTTTCCCGTCGGATAAGTCTTGTTGAGTACTCCCGTACTCAGGGTTTCAATACCCCTGTTGCAGGTGAAGCACAGGAGCCGACTTGTTTCGGACCCTGTTGTGTGACCGTCGTTGAGGTTGACGACGAAGAAGAGTGAGCGTGACCCATGGGCAGGGTCTGTAAATTTGTTCTGTCTGTACTAAAGTTTCAGTTGCTCCGCTGGACCAGGCTTCTAATAACACTCTACTTTTTGGAAGAACTTCTTTTATAAATTAAGTTTTGTAATACTTCCGCTGTTTCACTCTGAAATACTATTTTGGTCGTGTGTCGTTGAGTTACTGCTTTATCTTCGCAACGAATGATCCTGGTGTTAAAGTGGCCACTTGCTATCCTGTAAGGGCGAGAAGAAACAGTTCTCGTTGTTTGACCATTGTGAGTGGTCAGGACGAGCCAGCTTGTTACGCCACAGGTAGCAGTGGTATGAGCGCCCAGCAATGCTCATCGGACTTCTAAAGTGGGAGGACTCCCGGCATCACCGTCAGAGGTCCTTAGGACAATGGCAGGTGCCGGTGGGCCCAAACACTTAGGAGGTTCTGCCACAGCTGGTATCAGAGCATTCGTTGCTAAGATGACTGCTGAACCTTTTGAAAAACTTCAAAAATTCGTTTGAAACTAATACTATGAACCTGCTTATTTTGAGTCCAAGTGCTTAGTCCTAATCTACCCTTGTCTATAGGCTTTCTTAGAATTTTTGAAGTGGTACGGAGGAGCAACCTAAAGTATTGCCCTATGTTGTAAAAGTTTAAAGTAATATCGTTACGAATTGTTAGTAGGAATCGTAAGTTCGTGCATGCATCATAACGTATTAACTGGTTAAGTTCCTTCCTCCTTGTTTGGGTTGGGTGAATAGAATCAATCCTATTCTTGCTAACCTTTAAGGTCTCTTTTACTCATCTAAACTTACCCTCTACAGGATGGCTCGTCAGAAGCAGACCCCGCGTAAGCGGACGGGTCCAAAAGGAGTTCCCCGACATCAGCTAGCTCCACGCAATGATCAAGCCAGTAGTAGCCGTACCCCGCCTCAGCAGGAGGTGGACAGGCTGTCCGCCGAGTTGACTGAGGTGATGCGAGAGAGAATGTACAATGTTATGGAGATTGGCAAACTCAAAGCTCAACTGGCCAAAGAAAAACAAGCTACGGAAAACTGTGAAGCTATGTTGTCCCGGATGGTGGAGGAGCGGAATGCAGCCATTGCCCGAGAGGAAGAAGCTAGGAGCACCCATAGGCATGAGCTAACTAGGATGAACGCAAAGTTGGGCAAGGCAAAGTATCTCAAGGATTTGTATGTGAAGATGGCGGCCACGGTCACCGCACAACGGGATGTCGCGTGGCAACGAGAGGATCAGCTCCAGCTGGAGAAACTGGAGCTGGCACATCACTTAGATACAGTCAATGACCTGGCTATGCAATATCGGGATATTGCATTTGATCTGTATCATCAACTCCACCCACCTCCCGGCGAAGGAGAAATGGATACGGATGGCGAGTTGGCAGACGATGGAGAACCCGATCCAGGCCTCAGTGGTCAAGAGGAGTCCGACCCCGATGATCACAACCCAGGGGGTAATCAAGATGATGGCAACGACGACCCGGGCTACAGCTCTGGCCACACCGATTAGTTCGGTGAAACCGAGGGCAACGTCGTTGTAGGGGTCTTAGTTTACCGTAGTGAGGTTTGGGTTTGTAATATAAGTTTTCTTTCGGTTTGAGAAGTTGACTTGTTTACTCTTGGTGTGTATCTAACTAATGTTTAATAAGTGAATGTAAGATATGTTCTGTGTTATGAATTCTACGTGGTAACAGGTATCTACGATTCTTGTAACAGATGCCGATGCGTACTCGCGGATCCGATGGAGCTGGGACATCCCAGGGAGGGGATGATATCCCCAACCCTCCACCTGCTCCACCTTCTTTGGCTGACGCCATTGCTGTCCTGCTAAGTGCCACTACTGACAATGCTCGCTTGCTGCGCGAGCTAGCACAGCGTCAAACACACCCTGCTTCAAACTTCAGGGCACCGCGCAACGGGGACGGAGAGACTCGGTATGTAGATTTTACCGAGACCAGGCCCCCAGTGTTCACTAAGGCCGATGAGCCTTTAGAAGCGGATGACTGGCTCCGAACTATGGAGCATAAGTTCAGTTTAATTCAGTGTTCAGAAACTCAGAAACCCTTATTTGCAGCCCAGCAGCTTCGGGGAGCTGCAGGTGCCTGGTGGGAGAACTTCTTAGCTATTCAAGCTCCCGGACACCAAGTTACCTGGACCGAGTTTAGGGACGCGTTCCGCGCCCACTACATCCCCGAAGGGCTCATGGCCATGAAGGCCGAAGAGTTTCTCGCCTTGCAGCAAGGCGACAAGAGTGTTATGGAATACGTGGCAAGGTTTAATCATCTTTCTCAATATGCCACGGATCATGTGAACACTGACAGAAAGAGGAAAGCCTGTTTCATGCGTGGTCTAAATACTAAACTTCAGACCATGATGACCACATGCCAAAATGCTACTTTCTATGAGGCGGTAAATATTGCTATCGCCTCAGAGGAAAAGAATAGGAAACATAAGGAAGCCAAGAAGAAGGCTGCTTCCTCTTCTTTCTCTGGTCGCGGTCAAAAGCGCCAGAGGGTCATTTATCATCCACAGGGCCACGGACGTTTCCAAACGCCGATACCTTATCGTGGTCCTTTCTCCCCTCCACAGTACAGACCTGGGCAGCAGGTATATTCTCGACCTACTGCCATCGCTTTTGCACCACGCCAGCCGAACGCCCCGGGTGTTCGCCCTACTGCTCCGCCCAGCCACAATTACCCTTGCTTCAATTGTGGTAAACCTGGGCATTTCTCTAAAGAGTGCCCTTTTCCCCGCCAAACCAACCCTACCTTTCCCAGGCCACCTATAGGCCAACCCCAGTCGGGTCAGTTCAGAACTGGAGTTCAAAAAGGGCAACAGGTACAGAAAGGTAGACCGGTAAAGAAGACAGGGCAAGTCTTCCATACTGAAGTGGAGACAATTCCAGAGGGTGAACCAGTGATGATGGGTACGTTTCCTGTTGCGAAGCATCCTGCTTTAATGCTCTTTGATTCTGGTGCATCCCATACATTTATCAATCGCACCTTTGTGTTAAAGCATGGCATACCCATTGGAGAAACACAAGATCATTTTTATATACAGTCGCCAGGAGGACGGCTGATGTCTAAAGAAATGGTTCACCAAGTACCCATCGAATTTGGTGGGCACAATTTTCCTACTAGCATGATTGTTCTTAAGGACCAAGAAATTGATGTCATCTTAGGCATGAACTGGATGGCGCAACGAGGGGTTGTGCTAGATACTTTGCACCGAACCATTAAAATCCCATTGCCCAATGAGAGTTCTTATTTGCTAATCCAATTAGTTACTCCCAAACGGACAATTGGGCAAGTTCATGCCGCTAATGTGTCTGAAGTTAAAGATATCCCGGTAGTTCGCGATTTCCCAGATGTATTTCCTGAAGACTTACCAGGTCTGCCTCCGGACCGGGATGTACAATTCAGTATAGAATTGAAACCGGGAACGGCCCCAATATCTCGAAGGGCCTACAGAATGGCACCGAAAGAGCTGGCCGAATTAAAAACCCAATTACAAGAATTGTTACAGAAGGGTTTTATTCAGCCCAGTTCTTCTCCATGGGGTTGCCCAGCCTTGTTTGTGAAGAAGAAAGATCAGACATTAAGGCTGTGCGTCGACTATCGTCCTCTAAATGAGGTGACGATTAAGAACAAGTACCCATTGCCCCGTATTGACTTATTGTTTGACCAGTTAGCTGGGGCCAAAGTGTTCTCAAAAATTGATTTGAGATCAGGGTACCATCAAATTAAAATTAGGCCGGAAGATGTGCCCAAGACTGCTTTCACAACCCGTTACGGGTTGTATGAATACTTGGTGATGTCTTTTGGGTTGACTAACGCACCGGCCCATTTTATGTACCTGATGAACTCTGTCTTCATGCCAGAACTAGACAAATTTGTGGTCGTCTTCATCGATGACATCTTGATTTACTCCAAAACTAAGAAGGAACATGCTGAACACTTGAGAATCGTGCTGACCCGTCTCAGGGAGCATCAGCTATATGCCAAGTTCAGCAAATGTGAGTTCTGGCTGGACAAAGTCCATTTCCTGGGTCATGTATTATCAGCGGAAGGAGTCGCTGTAGACCCAGGCAAGGTAAAAGATGTGTTGAATTGGAAACCCCCGACTACGGTACATGAGGTCCGTAGTTTTCTGGGCATGGCGGGATATTACCGTCGTTTTATCCCAGACTTTTCCAGAGTCGCCAAACCAATCACAACCTTGCTCAAAAGTCAAACAAAATTTGTTTGGTCACCCCAATGTGAGCAAGCTTTTCAGACTCTGAAAAGGTTGTTGACAACTGCACCTGTCTTAGCCCAGCCAGATATTGAAAAACCCTTTGATGTATATTGTGACGCATCAGGAATCGGGTTAGGCTGTGTGCTGATGCAGGAGGGTCGCGTAATTGCATATGCTTCCAGGCAACTCAAACCTCATGAAGAGAATTACCCGACCCATGATCTCGAACTAGCCGCCGTGGTACATGCATTGAAGATCTGGCGTCATTATTTGTTGGGAAACACATGTCATTTATATACAGATCACAAAAGCTTGAAGTATATCTTTACTCAAGCTGAGCTTAATATGCGCCAGCGAAGGTGGCTAGAACTAATCAAAGATTACGACCTTGAGGTGCATTATCACCCTGGCAAGGCAAATGTAGTAGCGGATGCCCTCAGTCGTAAGGCTCACTGTAATTGCTTAACAGTGAAGCCTAGGGATATAACTTTGTGCCAAGAGCTAGAGAACTTGGGAATAGAAATGATTTCCCAAGGAAGCCTTTCCAATTTAAAGATTGATTTCAATCTCGAGGCTCAAATCATAAAGGCACAAAAAGAAAACAAAGGCATGAGACATCTTAAAGAGAAGATTTCTAATAGAGCACTCACAGACTTTAAGGTGGATGAGGCGGGAGTAATCTGGTTCAAGAACCGGTTAGTGGTTCCAAAGGTACCTGAGCTACGTCAGCAAATCCTGGATGAAGCTCATACCACGAGGTATTCTATTCATCCGGGAAGCAATAAGATGTATCAGGACCTGAAGCAAAGGTTTTGGTGGACAAAAATGAAGATAGAAATAGCTCGCTATGTGTCCCAATGTGACACCTGTCGAAAGGTCAAAGCCATTCACCTCAAATCCGCTGGGGAGTTGCAACCTTTGCCTATCCCCGCGTGGAAATGGGATGACATAAGTATGGATTTCATAGTAGGATTGCCCAAGACGGCCAAGGGCTTTGATTCCATTTGGGTCATAGTAGATCGACTCACCAAAACAGCACATTTTCTGCCGGTAAAGCTATTGTATCCTGCCTCCACCTATGCTAAGATTTATTTTGACCGTATTCTAAGTCTGCATGGAGTGCCAAAGACAATAGTGTCAGATAGAGGCACACAATTTGTCTCCCAATTCTGGAAATGTTTACATGAGTCCTTGGGCACTAAGCTTTTATACAGCACAGCCTACCACCCTCAAACTGGTGGGCAAACTGAAAGGGTGAATCAAACCCTAGAAGATCTATTGAGATCTTGTGCCCTGAATTTTCCAGATAAATGGGATGACTGCTTGCCTCTAGCAGAATTTTCCTACAATAATAGCTATCAAGAGAGTATCAGAATGGCTCCCTTTGAGGCACTGTATGGTCGCCGATGTCGAACTCCGTTACACTGGTCAGAACCTGGAGAAAGATGGTTCTTCGGAGTTGACTTAGTGAAAGAGACTGAGAACAAAGTGAAACAAATCCAAAATAATTTGAAAGTTGCTCAGTCCCGACAGAAAAGTTACGCTGATAAAAGACGTCGACCATTGAAGTTCGCCAAAGGTGATCATGTGTATTTGAAAGTATCCCCAATGAAAGGAGTAAATCGTTTTGGTGTTAAAGGCAAGTTAGCGCCTCGTTACATTGGTCCATTTCCAATTATTGACCGATGTGGGCAAGTCGCTTACCGCCTTAAACTGCCCGAACGATTATCCGGGGTACATAATGTGTTCCATGTGTCTCAACTGAAAAAGTGTCTTCGGGTACCGGATCGAGTTCAAGATATCGAAGATGTAAAGCTTGAACCAGATCTAACTTATTCGGAATATCCTATCCAAGTACTGGATCAAAAAGCTAGAGTTACTCGAAGGACAACCACCAAATGGTATAAAGTACAATGGAGCCAGCACTCTGAAGAAGAAGCTACCTGGGAATCTGAAGATTACTTGTTAGAAAATTTTCCTGAATTCCATGCTTCCCTTCAGGATAGCACATGATAACCAGAGAATGTACTCCAGTGAAGAAAAAGAGTTACCAAAGCCATGTACTTAATGTACATATATGCATATAGTGAAGTATTTTCCCCAATTTCTTGCCTTATGGAAAAGTTGAAGATGAAAGAGTTTTGACAAATTTCCTTTTCCATTACTTACCCTAAGGTTTTAAATCTCGGGGACGAGATTTCTTTAAGGGGGAAGGGCTGTAACATCCCTGATGTTACGGTTACTAAAAACGGATCATGTCATCATGAGCATCGCAAATCATAATTGTTAAGGCACATTAGTATGCATCAATTTAAAATAAGTTTACTTTGAGTGCTTGTGCTTAGGGAATTAAAGTGTGCTTACATTGTGTTTGGATGCTTGTGTTGGATGCTAAAACCCTAGGGTGAAAGATTTCCGAAGAGCTAAGGGGGGGGAAAACCCTGATTTTTGAACCCTAGAACTGCCCCCTTTTGTGCAATTCAAAAACTAAGCAAAATTTGAGGTTGAGTTCAAAAGCAAAGTTGTAGATCCTGGCAAGATGCACAACTTTGGTGTTTTGAGTTTTTGAAGTTTCAATACAAAATTCAAAGTAATTTTGAAAATACAGATTTCCAGAAAGTGTCCCCTTTTCCAACTTAAACCCCCAATTCAAAATCCATTTGGAATTTTGAAAAGTGGTCAACATGAAAGTTGTAGAGCACAAAAAGTTGAGCAACTTTCATGTTGGTAGTTTTTCAAGTTGTTATACAAAATCAAAAGTAATTTTGGAAATTCTGTTTTGCCCCAATTCAAAAAATTTGGAATTTCTTTGATTTGAGTTTGATTTTCAAACTGTTTGGCCAAATTCACCCTGTTACACTCAAAATCAGCTCTGGTCACCAAAGCATGTTTTGTAGCTTATAAAATTTGGAACAACTTTTGTTTTGACACAAATTTGACTCCAGTTCAAATTTAGGCTGAATTTTACAAAGTTCAGAAAAGAGGGGATAAGGGTCTGCTACAGTGACCCGATAGGGATCACTGGCTCCCTGTCCAGCGCGGCCGCCGTGCGCGCAGCACCGCGAGCGCCCGTGCGGGCACGCAGCTGCCTGCTTGCCTGCGTCGCCAGGCGACGTGGACGCCCAGGCTCGTTCCCTTCTCCCCTTTGAGCACCAGCGTGGACGCCGCCGCGCGTTTCCTCCGTCCTGAGCCAGAGAACCCCGACGAGCTCCCCTCTTCAATTCGCCATAACCACTCCTTCCCGAGCCAAATTGAGCAACCCAGCGTCTTCGCCACCTCCTTGCGAACCCAGTGCACCTCCGAGCTCACTCCCTAGTCCACTCAATCGCCGGAACACCCCCCCTCTTCTCCAACTCCGGCCAAGGTCGCCGCCGAGGAATCCTTCACGTGGACACGCTGCTCCAGTCGGTACCACGCCTTGAAGGCGGTCGTTTCGAGCTCTTCTTGTTTCCCCGATGCTCATGCGCTCGTTTTCCCTCCTTGGACGTGAACAGGGCCACCGAGACGACCTCACCGGAGCCGGGGCGCCGCCCGACTGCACGGCCACCGTCGCCAAGCTTCTCTGTTGTGTCTTCCGCCGTGGTGGTGTGAGCACCATGATCCCCATTCCTTCCTGGCCCTCCCGAACCTGTTGGTCTGTGCTCTACCAAGCCCCGAGGACCGGTCTACGGCCGGCCAGGGTGGCCGCCCGCCATTCGCGTGGCCGAGGAAGGGAGAGAACGGTAGAGTGTCCTCGAGTTGTACCTATGGGGTCGCAAGGTCGAGGCGCAACTGATGCGCACCCTGGTGTGGGGCTTGAACCTCGCCAGCGGCGACCGGGAGCGCGGCAAGGCCGCCGGGTGCGAGGGAGATGGAACTGACGAGCGGGGCCCGCTCGTCAGTGTCCACGTGAGGGGAGGGGCGGCGCGCGCAGCGCGTGTGCAGGCCGAACGCGCGTGGGCCGAACGGGAATGGGCCGGCCTGCAGGCCGATTTCCCGGCCACTCACTGCACAGTGCTGTTTTTCTTTTTCTTTTTGTGCAGTTTTTGAGTTATGTTTGATTTTGTGTAATAATTCGTGTGCTAATCCAAAAATCGTGGAAATTTTTGTGTAAGCTCTCTGAAGTGAGTAGAACCCAAGAAAAATATTAAGTTCTGTTTTCTGGTAGTTTACATGTCTGTAAAAATTTGCCCTTTTAATTAGCAAATAAAACTTGTATGAATTTTAGTAATTTATCAGTGTGTCCAAAAATCACCAAAAATTGTGGGGAGCCTCTGAATATTATTCCCTGGCTCCACACAAAATTTGGTGGCATTTGGATAAGGTTTGGTTAAAATGTTAACAAACCCTTATTTAGTATTTAATTAATCTTTCCAAAATAAGTAAATAGTGATTAACTAAATCCTCATAATTAGAGTTGAGTGATTTTGGGATTGTGTGATGACCTGAGGTCATTAACCCTAATGACCTTTGGCATTTAATTATTATTTAGCCTTAATGCTTAATTACTGTCATTAGTAATTAATTAAGAATTAATTAAGGTAAATAGGTTTAATAATTACTTAATGTAAGATAATTATGAATTAAATAAAGTCTTAGTTTACAGATGAAACCTCTTGGGTAAAAATATTAAGTTATTAAACAACTTTATTTAATGACAATTCTGTAATACATTAAAAAGGCAAATTGTACTTAATTCGGTCCATCTTGCATAATTGCCATACGCATATCATAAGCATTCATCATTTTGCGTATAGTGTCCGTGACCGAAGGAGCGACCGTTGAACCAAACCCTGAGGTCGGTGCTCCGTTCGAGGAAGTCGGATCCGAGACTTGGGAAGTCTCCGAGGGTCCCTCTCTGCCCTGCAACCAAGGCAAGCCCCGGATGCATTGACCCCTTCTTGGATGTTTTAAATCTTTTATCACTTATGAATTGAAAATGCTGCATTAGGTAGATGAGAATTGGGTTAACCTACTTGCTGCATTTACTACCTTGATATCTGTATCCTGTCCTTGACACCTGTTTTATTTTAAAACTGCGTAGCGATGCTTAGCCCTGCTACTAGATAGGTTTTCAAACAAGAAAGTTTGAAGGGTTGTTGTGGAATACACTTATGGTCAATGATGTTTCAACTTGAGACCGGTCGGTGGACTTGCTTTAAGAATGGAGTCTTAAAGTAGTGTCTCCAACTGTGTCGGTTAAGGACCGGTCCGTTGATGGCCTGCTGGGTTGAGAATTTATAGTACTAGCCACTTGCCTACGGTAAGCCCAGTCTTATGATCCCTCGACGCGAACAGCTACTCGCGCACTGGGAGTGGAAAGATGGCGAGAGTAGTGTGTACCCACCTTACGGATCTGAGATGACCGGAAAACATCTAGATCGGCTGTAGGATGGTGGAGTAATGTTGATGCAAAACTGGTCTGCAAACACAAAGGGCTAATACCCGATTCAAACGTTAAGGCGTGCCAGCCGATTTGACCTTGCTATCGGCAAAGGTGATAACTCGAATACTTTAGTCTTGACAACAGCGATGCGCCCGGATGTCACGGCTAAGAGGTACTCACGCGGAACTTGAGAACACGCCGAGCTTAAGTCGATGAATTCCTAAGAACTCGTAACAAAAGGAAAAAGTATGACGAAGTCGTCGAAAAGTAAATGCTGGAATATGAGTAAAAACGTGTGTTTGATTTCTTGATTGATTATTACAAGGTCCTAGGGTCTATATTTATACCCTGCTCAAAGAGCTACAACCAGACACGACTAGAATTCGAATTCCAAATTACACGGAATCCGTATACAAAACGATGCAAATAATTAAGGAAATAACAAAACTATCCCTCGTGACAAACCGAGACTCCTCCACATAACGACCGGCAGCTTCCAGACTCCTCCTTTGCATCATCGGCAGATCCTTTGCCATAGTCATCGGCATACTTTCTTATCTAGCCATCGGCACCATATTACTGCCTGTGGACTTAGTCACATTCAACTTCTCCCTCATCGGCAACCATCCTCATCGGCAACCCGCTTTGTAAACATCGTACTGCCACCTTATCCTGTCATCCTAGACACGTGCCCAAACACGGTGTCAACACATGCCCCCCAGTTTCGGAGTATAAAACTATTAATGCTCCGAAATTCTCTGCAGTAATGATGCCTTCTCCCGCAATTAATGCTCCTAATCTGGTAACCGACAACCTCAATCTGGACAACTCTGATCCTAATCCTCCGCAGATTCCTCGAAATCCCCAACTTCCTAAACAGGCATTTTTCTCAGTCGTACATCGGCAACAATACCGTTACAAAGATCTGCCGATGTTCTGACCATGATATTCGCAAAAACGGTTACTTCCCCTCTATCCGCCCATCGGCAATATGACCGTTATAGAATATTGCCGATGGACAGACCAGGAGATCTCGTACAGTAAAATATCTTCAGATAATGACCGCTTCCCGTCAAATCACCTGCACAATCCCTGGATTATCGTGCGAACAGTTACCATATCCACCTGAGTACCCTCGGATTTCTCGGATGCGGCAAAGAGATAAGTCGGATTTGCCCTTGCCCATCTTGTCCTATAAATAGTTCCTTCTTGGGTACTCCTTCCCCATCACACCAGTCTACTACCCAACTTTACTTCTCCAGCGGCGGCGCCACCCAAAACTCCTAAGGTCTCCGACAAGTACCCCTCTTCATCAACTCCGGCGCCTTCACACGTTTCCTTCGCAGCAAGATGGCCGTCGGGTTCGTCGTCCCTGAGGTCAAATCTCCACCCCGTCTCCTGTATTTTTCTTCATATCCCTGTTCACTCGCAATTCATTTTACTGAACATCTTCCTTTTCTTTCCTCTTTGTATTTCTTTTTACGCCCAAAATCACTAGGAATTGTCCAACAAAATTGTCATCCCCACCGATCAACCACACCTTCAATGCCTCGGCCCTCTAGGGGACCCAGATCCAACTGACCTTATCAACGCAGAAACCAACAGGATCCCCTTCAGAGCCGAAAATTTTTCCCTAGATCTGTGGAAGGACACCTTCCGCTCTTGGCCCAGCCCAACTGTAGGGTGGAAAGACTGGTTCTTGAGGGTCAGCAACTCTAATGAAGTTCAGTGGGGTGAAAGGAATCTAGCCCAATGCATTAGATTGTCCATTACCGATATGCATAGGAACGAGTCACTGCTGATAGCTGCATCCTACTTTTGGTCAGACACTCTCAATGCTTTTGCCTTTGGCCACGGCCCTGCTTCTCCTACTCTTGCCGATGTAGCCATGCTTACTGGTCTAGATATATCTTCTGCCGATAGCACCCACTTTTTTTATACTGCCCCTAGTGCCAAAGTGGAGACTCGCGCTATCGGCGGTTGGTCAGGATACATTCAGAAGTACCGTGGGAAAGGATCTGTCACCATAAAGGAACAAACCACCTTTCTGAACATGTGGCTGGACAAGTTTGTATTCTGTGGTCGATCGGCAGGACCGACTTCTGTCTACCTATCGGCAGCAGAAAGACTGGCTAACGGTGGCCGATTCCCTCTCTGCCGATACTTGCTTGACGCTGCTTACCACCTTCTCCATCAAGTAGCCCAGAAACTTCTGCTCGGCCAATCCATTGGCAACTTGGGAGGCCCCTGGTGGTTTGTCAACATGTGGCTCAATCTGCATCTGCACAAGCGTCTCAACTTCAACCTGTTCACACAGCGTTTCCCAAGAGATATAGCTGAAAACCATGTATTAGGTGAAGAGGAATCGGCAACACGCGCCCCCTTGAACTTTGGTGAAGCCGTCATAGTTCTGCCTGGTTCAGGGGGTAATCCAGATCAGATCGGCCGATTCTTCCAGACTCTGTATGAGGGTTTGACCAGAGACGAACGACCATGGTTGGCTTATGATGACCCAGATAGCATGCTCCCTCTGACCTTCAATCCATTTGATGAAGCTCTCGACAGGGACAATGAGGTGATGATGGCAATTGTGACTCCCAGAATCATTCCAGTGAATTTCTTTGGTAGCACAAAAACCTCCCCTCAAACTTACGAATTTTACAATCCATCGGCATTAGCTCGCCAGTTAGCTTTCGGCCAGTTGCCGATTGCACTTCCTTATGCCGATGTGATAAAACCCAGAGAAACTATCAACAACCTTCTTGAGTGGACTCGAGCAGCCCAACTACCACCAAACGCCGATATAGATGTAAATCTATCAGAATGGGTTCCGGCTGCCTTTATCACTCAGGCATACAAGTTATGGTGGGCAGAATGGAAAGAGCATCTATTCTGCAGATCGGCACTTTCATACCGCGGCATGATCGACTCTGAATACGAAGTTCCCGATGACACTGTAAGTAACTCAAACCAACGTTTCATTTTCTCAATATTACCTCCATCGGCAGCTTACCCTTGTATTCCTTTTGCAGGTTGATAATATTCCTCCGTTGGTTAGCAGGAGTGGCAGGCCGATCGACTTGTTTCCATCAGGCCCGATTTCCTCAATCGGCCACAATGCTCCCACCCTACCTTCCATCGTGCATCGGGGTGTACGCCTCAGGAAAGTCACCACCAGAAGAACCCAGACATCACCAACGGTAGCTGCTCCCACTCTCGCGCGGGCTTTCAAGGCAATTTGTCAAATCTTTTCCTTTATGCTGACTATCTTTATATCGGCTATATTTATGCTTATAAACTCTTGTTCATTATTGCAGCAAACCGGCGCATCGGCGAAAGCTAGGCGTGAGAGTACCGATGCCCCCCAGTCTAGTCAACCCAAGAGAAAGGGCACCACGGGTGCTAAGACTGGAACAAAGCGCCAGAAGGTAGCAATCCCCCTCCTCCTCCGGTATCTCCAATTCCGGTGGAATCTTCTCCTTCTTCTCCAGAAGCCCATCCACAGCAAGCACCATCTCCCCCACCTATGCAGGAAGCACCACAGATAGAAGAACCCCAACAGGAAGGATCTCAAACAGAAGATACATCAGTTGACATGGGTGAACAAACAACTGGCCCGGTGAGTCCAGTTATACCATCGGCAGTTCTCCCGGTTCAGACAACCGTTGTCCCTCCTCCAGGTAACATACTTTAACAATATCGCTACCGATGAACTTATTCTTATTTAGTCTCATAACTCCTTTTGTCTTCTTTCAGCTGATATTGTTCCATCGACAATCTCAGCCGATCAACCTGTAGCTCCATCGGCATCTTTGGCCGATCAGCCTGTAGCTCCGTCAGTACTTCTCAGTCAAAGACAAGAGATCGCCTTGAAGCAAGTAAGTCACCGTTTACCGTTAGCATTATTTGCCGATTCTCTGAGTATGAGCTAATTTTGCTTTCCCTCCCAGGAACAAGATTCTCCCGATAGCCTGTTCTCCTTTGCCATCGATCTCTCTGAAGAAGAAGGTGAAGAAGCAAGTTCTTCTCAGACGGTCGGCATCACATCGGCAGAGATCAGGGTCAGGCTGGAAGAATTGTCAGCTCTCCTTCACCAGGACACAGCGCAATTGGTTGATGATTCTGACCCTACCAAGACCCTGTTCAGAACTCTCAGAGGCCAAATCCCAGCCGATGTTGAAGAAATTCTGTTCCAAGCTGCTCATCTGGAGAGTCGCCAGCTGCAGTACCAGAGAGCTTCTCGGCGTCTTGCCGATAGAGCCGCTCAGACTCAACTCTCCGATGAAATGAGGAAAGAGAAGCTTTTGACCGATGAGAAGCACAAGGACATCGGTATCCTGAGATCTTCTGGAGACGCGCTGAAGCAGAAGATATCCGATCTATCGGCAAGAAAAGAATCCCTGTTGGCGGAACTCAAGGAAGTAGAGAACGCTCTGTCCCAAGCCCAACAGGAAGAGAGCCAATTGCCAGAGACCATCAGGCTTCTTGAGCACGAGCGAAATGTTCATGGTCGCAAGGCACTACAACTAAAGAAGAAGCTGAAGCCGATAGAAGGTTCTGCCGATGACGACATCAAGGAGATGGAAGCAGCCAACCAAATTCGGCTACGCGCTATATCGGCAATCCAGACTCTGCTTAACACATAGAGTTTCCATCGGCATTATATCTGCGCTTTCCTTCTTCCTCAGCTTTTAGTCTAGCCGATAGGACTGTTATCGGAACCTAAGCTTTTGAAACACCAAGTCTTGTCCCCAAGCATTTGGATCCAGCCGATAGGAGTGTTATCGGCACCTAAACTTCTATGCATCGACCCATATACTGGGGTAGTACTTCTTTAAATATTTGCCGTTTAATGCTCTGGGAAATTCAATTCCTTCGAGGGTTTCTAGAATGTAGGCATTACCAGGAGCCGATCGACTTATCCGATAAGGACCCTCCCAATTAGGAGACCACTTTCCAAACTTCGAACTTTTGGTCCCAATTGGTAAAATTAATTTCCATACCAAATCCCCATCGGCAAACTCTTTAGCCTTTACTTTCTTATCATACCATCTAGCAACTCTCTTCTTATTTTCTTCTATACTCATTAAAGCTTTTAACCGATGCCCTGCTAGATCGTCCAATTCATCGGTCATCAAAGTGGCATAACCATCGGAAGTTAATTGATCTTGAAAAGTTAATCTCCTAGATCCAGTCTTAATCTCCCAAGGCAACACTGCATCATGTCCATACACCAATTGATAGGGTGATACTTTGGTCGATCCATGACAAGCCATCCGATAAGACCACAATGCTTCACTCAATAATGTGTGCCACCGCTTAGGATTTTCTTCAATCTTTCGTTTAATAAGCTTGATAATTCCTTTGTTAGACGCTTCGGCCTGCCCATTGGCTTGAGCATAATAAGGAGAAGAATTCAACACTTTAATTCCCATACCGATTGCGAATTCATCGAACTCCCCCGATGTGAACATGGTGCCCTGATCGGTAGTAATCGTTTGGGGAATCCCGAATCGGTAAATAATATGCTCCTTCACAAAATCAATCATATTGGCCGATGTGACTTTCTTCAAAGGAATAGCTTCAACCCACTTAGTAAAATAGTCAGTGGCAACTAGAATGAACTTATGCCCTTTGCTAGATGGTGGATAAATCTGGCCGATCAGATCGATGGCCCATCCCCGGAACGGCCAAGGCTTTATTATAGGATTCATAGCCGATGCGGGTGCTCTCTGGATATTACCAAACTTTTGACAACCTTGACATCCCTTGAAATATTTAAAACAATCTTCAAGTATGGTTGGCCAAAAATATCCATTCCTTCGAATCATCCACTTCATCTTAAAAGCTGACTGATGCGCTCCACAGACTCCTTCATGGATTTCCCCCATCAAACTTCTAGCCTCATCATCGCCCAAGCATCGGAGAAGAATTCCGTCGATAGTTCGATAATACAATTCATTTTCAAGGAGCACATACTTGGTTGCTTGAAATCGAACCCGTCTTTCAACTTTTTTGGATGGATCTGTTAGATAATCAATAATTTCTTTCCTCCAATCACCGGCACCGACTGCCGATGTCGCATTAATCATTGGCTGATATCCCGAGGCATGCTGAGCTAACCGATTAGCGTCTTCATTATGCAATCGGGGAACATGCTCCAATCGGAAATCCTTGAATTCCTTTAACAGTTGCATACTTCTCTCGAAATAAGTAATGAGAACTTCACTTCGGCATTCATAGCTTCCGGCCAATTGATTTATAACCAACATAGAATCCCCGAATATTTCAACAGCATCAGCACGAACTTCTCTTAACAACTCCAATCCCTTGATCAGAGCTTGATACTCAGCCTGATTATTTGTTGATGTGGCAACAATCGGCAAGGAAAACTCATACTTCCTCCCCTTAGGGGAAACTAATACAATGCCGATTCCTGCCTCCCGGTCACAGGTAGATCCATCAAAGAAGAGCGTCCAGGGTACAATTTCCAAGGTTTCCACTAGACCGCAATGTTGAGTCACAAAATCGGCCATAATCTGCCCTTTGACTGCCTTAGCCGATTCGTAACGCAAATCGAACTCCGACAGCGCTAAAATCCATTTACCGATCCTACCACTCATAATCGGCATAGATAGCATGTATCGGACCACGTCATCTTTGCAAACAACAGTGCATTCGGCCGATAACAGGTAATGTCTCAGCTTGATACATGAAAAATATAAGCATAAGCATAGTTTCTCAATGGCCGAATACCTGGTTTCAGCATCAATCAACCTCCTACTCAAATAATAAATTACCCTTTCTTTCCCTTCAAATTCTTGAACTAAAGCTGAACCGATAACCGACCCATCGGTAGATAAATACAATCTGAAGGGCTTCCCTTGTTGAGGTGGAACTAGAACTGGAGGATTTACTAGATACTTCTTGATTTCATCTAGAGCCAACTGCTGTTCTTCTCCCCAAATAAACTCTTGATCGGCTTTCAATTTAAGAAGAGGACTGAAAGCACGAATCCTACCAGATAAATTCGATATAAATCTCCTGATAAAATTTACCTTGCCAATCAAGGATTGGAGCTCGGTTTTGTTGGTAGGGGCCACTATCTTATTGATGGCATCAATGGATCTTCGACTAATTTCAATACCCCTCTGATGTACCATGAAACCAAGAAACTGCCCTGCCGATACACCAAATGCACACTTGTTGGGATTCATCTTCAATCCATGCTTCCTTGTGCACTCTAACACTTTTTGTAAATCGGCAAGATGCTTTGAGAAATCTCCAGACTTAACCACCACATCATCAATATAAATCTCTACGAGCTTGCCGATGAACTCATGAAATATAAAATTCATAGCCCTTTGATAAGTAGCACCAGCATTCTTCAACCCAAAAGTCATGACTATCCACTCAAATAGCCCAACATGACCAGGACACCTGAATGCGGTTTTTGGAATATCCTCCTCCGCCATGAATATTTGATTGTAACCTGCATTACCATCCATGAAGCTGATGACCTGATGACCAGCTGCAGCATCAACCAGTAGATCGGCGACAGGCATTGGGTATCCATCCATCGGCGTAGCTTTATTGAGATTCCTGAAATCAATGCACACCCGAAGCTTCCCGTTCTTCTTGTAAACCGGAACAACATTGGAAATCCACTCGGCATACCGACACTGCCGAATAAACTTAGCTTCAATAAGTTTGGTGATTTCGGCCTTAATATCAGGTAGAATGTTAGGATTACATCGGCGGGCTGGTTGCTGATGTGGCCGAAATCCAGACTTGATGGGTAACCGATGTTCAACAATTGATCGGTCTAAACCAGGCATCTCAGTATAATCCCAAGCAAAGCAATCTTTATATTCCTTTAACAAACTAGTCAATTGTTGCTTACTCTCAGGATCTAATTTAGCACTAATAAAAGTAGGCCTAGGCTTATCACCACTACCTATATCTACTTCTACCAAATTATCGGCCGATGTGAACCCCTGGCCTAATTTTCCATCATCGGCGAATCTATCCATTAAAAACCGTCATCAGAACCGACTGCTTGGATCGGTGGAATCTCATAATCGGCAACTTTGAGAAAATCTTTCTCCCAAACTTCCCCTGAAATGCACCTGGTCCTTTCGTAAGTATCCGCTTCTGCCGACGCGATAACATAAGAAGAATCTCCTGGGACAATCTCAATCTTGTCACCTACCCACTGAACCAAGCACTGATGCATTGTAGATGGGATACAACAATTGGCATGAATCCAATCTCTTCCCAATAATAAGTTGTAAGCACCTTTTCCGCTGATCACGAAAAAAGTTGTCGGCAAGGTTTTGCTGCCGATGGTCAACTCTGCACATATCGCCCCCTTGACTGGAGACACGTTTCCTTCAAAGTCTTTGAGCATCATATCGGTCTTGGTCAAATCTTGATCCCCTTTCCCAAGCTTCCGATATACTGCATACGGCATAATATTAATAGCAGCTCCACCATCAACTAGGATCTTGGTCATTGGCTGCCCATCAACCCTTCCTTTGAGGAACAGAGCTTTAAGATGCTGCCTCTCGTCATCGGCAGGTTTCTCAAAGATAGCCGTCATCGGATCCAGAGCCAACTGAGCTATCTGATCAGAAAATTCCAACTCATCATCACTGGCTGGTGCAAGAAACTCCATCGGCAACATGAAGACCATGTTGACGCCTGCCGATGGACCTTCCCTCTTAGTGTCTGACGGCTGCCGACTTCCAGAGTTCTCTCCCTTGTTTAGCTCTTCTTGCCTTTCACGTTGCAATCTCCTTTTCTGTGTCTTGGTTAATCCTCCAGGGCACCATGGAGGAAGTGGCCTTTGCCTTGCCGTCGGGCGTCGGTTCTCCCTTGACTCCATACGATGCGTGTTAGCATCCCTGCAAAATATGAATTCATCGTGAACCAGCGCATCAGCCATTCCCTCGAGCTCTTCTTGGTTCCTGGGAAAATACTGGACACGATCACTAAGTCTGTCGTGCCCACTAAATCTGCCCCCCAGCCGGTCATGAACTGACACCCTTCCTCTGATCGGCCCATTAAATCGCCGTTCATCATTATGATAATGCCGATCGATCCTATCGTACCGATCATAACCGTTGCACTCAGGGCAGTCTCTAACAGTAGGAAGCTTGATATTTTCCTCCCAACAATGGATGAAGAATGGACAATTCCAATGATCCCTGTGCCGATTCCACTCCTGTCGGCGTCTTTCTTCTTCCCGTCGATAATCTTCCTGCTGGCGCCGATACCGATCTTCCCGTTGTTGCCATTTTTCTCGAGGCCTTCTATGAGTTATGACGATACCAGATCGAGGAAGCCTTCCTGAGCTAGTTCCTTCCTGGACCAAGCCCTTACTTCTTGCATCGGCAGTAGTAACTTGATGCTGAGGATCTACCGATGCACTCTTCTCAGCTGTCTCCGATGTTAAGACCTTAGCCTTCCCCTTAGCATCCAACATGTTTGTCGGGAAAGGATGTTGGTCTATCTTCATCGGCTTCTGGGCTTTGGAACTGTCAAACTTGATTCTCCCTGACTCTATAGCCGATTGCAGCTGCTGTCTGAATACTTTGCACTCGTTGGTGTCATGGGAAGTTGCATTATGCCACTTGCAATATCTCATCCTCTTCAACTCTTCTGCCGATGGGATCACATGGTTAGGTGACAGTTTGATCTGACCTTCCTGAAGTAGAAAGTCAAATATCCTATCAGCCTTAGCGGTGTCAAAAGCAAACTTCTCTGGTTCCTTCTGCCCAAAAGGACAAGACATCGGCTTCTTGTTTTTTACCCACTCTGCCAAGCCGATTACTGGTTCTTCATCGGAATCTGAGCTTGTTGCTTCATCAACAAATGACACTTTCTTATTCCATGCCGTCTTAGGCTCGAAAGGCTTGATGTCTTGATCAGAAATCCTCTGCACCAAATGACTTAAACTTTCGAACTCCTGAGAGGCATACTTATCCCTGATATGTGGCAACAAACCCTGGAAAGCCAAATCGGCTAGCTGCCGATCATCCAGAACCAGGCTATAGCATTTATTCTTGACCTCTCGTATCCTCTGCACAAATCCCTCAACCGACTCATCATTACGTTGCCTCAACTTGACCAAGTCGGTGATCTTCTTCTCATGAACCCCCGAGAAGAAGTATTTGTGGAATTGCTTTTCTAGATCGGCCCAAGTAATTACTGAGTTGGGAGGTAATGATATGAACCAAGTAAAGGCCGATCCAGACAATGATGATGAAAATAGACGAACCCTCAATTCGTCCCTGTTACCAGCCTCTCCACATTGAATAATGAACCTGTTGACATGCTCCATGGTTGACGTGTCGTCCTGTCCGGAAAACTTTGTAAAATCCGGTACCTTGTACCGATGTGGAAGCGGGATCAAATCATACGCGGGAGGATACGGTGTCCGATAAGAGTAAGTGTTGACTTTGGGTTTTATCCCAAATTGTTCCCTCATTACTTCAGCAATCTTATCGGCCCAATATGCATCGGCATCTTGCCGATGAGGTGGCTGCGGATCTGGTACTTGGTGGCGAACCTCCACGTGTCTGTTGGGGACGTGATCTGCACGGAACATTGTATTGATCACCTGTCCTCCAATCTGCGGACCACCAAACTGCTGTCCACCGATTGGCTGTCCTCCGAGTTGCTGTCCAAAATTCATTGGCTGGTTGGGAATCCCCTGACCTTGGAACCCGGGATAGACCTGCCCTTGCTGGAACCCTGTAGTCTGGTAACTCTGCTGGGGCGATTGTGGAAAGGCTTGCTGTCCAAGCCATCCATTATTAGCGTTCATCGGCATAGGTGCTGCCGATGATTGGTAATTGGGTACCGTCGTTGAATTGACATACCCCGACTGGGCCATAGGCCTCTGTTGCATCAGCATTGACTCTGCCGATGCGTTGGGCATCTGGAACATTGAATCTTGAGGATTTCCAGTGTGAGGCCTTGCAGTAGTAGTTGTGGTATACCGAGGACTCTGGTTCACCGGCGCATTGGGAGGTGCCGATGTCATAGGAGTTTTGCCCCTCATGTCAGTTATTTGTGATGTTCCTGGCGTCAACTCTGGAGGCATACCGTAACCCCACCAGTTGGGAGGAAGAGTCAACCCTGACATTGCCGATGCCAACATATCTGTTGTCAGTTTATGCTGCCCAACTGAAATTTGTGGGTTGGTTGCCATCGGCATAGATAGTGCACCAGTAGTCCCCGATGTACTTGAAGGGACGGCAGATTGTGCACTTGCATTCGTCAAGGCAGCCGATGGAGCCGTGACCTCTGGTGCCGTTGGCTGATGATGGGAGGGGCCCACATAATCTGGTGGGATTTGTCCTTCCTTGAAAGTTCGTGCCACGGCATTGAAAACCGTATTAGACAGTACACCAGCTAGGTTAATCAACGCTCGATTGATGGCATTGTCAACCATATCTTGAAGCTTGCCAGGATTGGCGTCAAAGGTAACCTGCCGTGGTGCTGGCAGTGCATCTTTCTGGACCACTTCGCCGCTCCTGTTTATGCTGAAAGACCTCAGGCATTGCTGCTTGAACTCTTCCATGGCTTGGGCAATAGCTTGCTTCTGCTCATCCTTGAGGTTGGCCTCCGTCACGGGGATGACGTTCTCTTGATCGAGGTCAGAGATCGACATGTTGATCTTGATCTTGAATCTGGTCCCACCGGGCGTGCCAAAAGATGTGTTGATGCAAAACTGGTCTGCAAACACAAAGGGCTAATACCCGATTCAAACGTTAAGGCGTGCCAGCCGATTTGACCTTGCTATCGGCAAAGGTGATAACTCGAATACTTTAGTCCTGACAACAGCGATGCGCCCGGATGTCACGGCTAAGAGGTACTCACGCGGAACTTGAGAACACGCCGAGCATAAGTCGACGAATTCCTAAGAACTCGTAACAAAAGGAAAAAGTATGACGAAGTCGTCGAAAAGTAAATGCTGGAATATGAGTAAAAACGTGTGTTTGATTTCTTGATTGATTATTACAAGGCCCTAGGGTCTATATTTATACCCTGCTCAAAGAGCTACAACCAGACACGACTAGAATTCGAATTCCAAATTACACGGAATCCGTATACAAAACGATGCAAATAATGAAGGAAATAACAAAACTATCCCTCGTGACAAACCGAAACTCCTCCACATAACGACCGGCAGCTTCCAGACTCCTCCTTTGCATCATCGGTAGATCCTTTGCCATAGTCATCGGCATACTTTCTTATCTAGCCATCGGCACCATATTACTGCCTGTGGACTTAGTCACATTCAACTTCTCCCTCATCGGCAACCATCCTCATCGGCAACCCGCTTTGTAAACATCGTACTGCCACCTTATCCTGCCATCCTAGACACGTGCCCAAAAACGGTGTCAACAAGTACTATGCTCTCGGGTGCCGCGAACCTGGTCAAATTTGGGGAGAGCTTGCATTGGGTTGACATATGCAAGATTTGGTTCTACATATGTCGGGTGGTTAGGAACTCCAGCTGGGTTGCTAAGCGATTCGAATCGTCGTTGCTCCCCGATTGGGAGACTCAATTCCTTCGACCCTCATCGTAGTTAATTACGCAACTAAGTGATAATATGAGAAAGGGGAAATGTCTCATGAGATTCGGATCCCAATTCCCGGACTCAGAGTGACATGAAACTCTGGCCGTTGGATGTATAAAACTTTAAATTAGGACTAGGAACTCACAGACTTGTCTGCGGGAGGCAACTAGATAGACTGTCTTCGAACTCCTCGGCCTCTTCGGGAGAGGAATTCGCGGGTAAAACCTGAAAGTAAGGATGCACTATTAGTAAGCTTTTTGGCAAAACACTTTGGCTCCTTGCTCAGCCACTCCTTGTCTACCCTAAGCCTGCATCCCTAACTTCTCCTCTTTTCCACCGGGTAAGTCTTGTTGAGTACTCCCGTACTCAGTGTTTCAATACCCCTGTTGCAGGTGAAGCTCAGGAGCCGACTTGTTTCGCACCCTGTTGTGTGACCGTCGTCAAGGCTGGCGACGAAGAAGAGTGAGCGTGACCCATGGGCAGGGTCTGTAAATTTGTAATCGATGTACTAAAGTTTAAGTCGCTCCACTAGACCTGGTTTGTAATAACACTCTGTTATTTGGAAGAACTCCTTTTGTAAACTAAGTTATGTAATACTTCTGCTGTTTTACTCTGAAATATTATTTTGGTCGTATGTCGTTTGAGACACTGCAATGTCTTCGCAACGAATGATCCTGGTGTTAAGGTGGCCACTTGCTATCCTGTAAGGGCGAGAAGAAGAAGTTCTCGTTAATTGACCATCACCCGTGGTCAGAACGAGCCTGCTTAGTACGCCACAGGTAGCAGTGGAATGAGCGTCCAGCGATGCTCATCGGACTTCTAAAGTGGGAGGATCCCCGGCATCACCGTCAGAGGTCCTTAGGACAATGACAGGTGTCGGTGGGCCCAAACACTTAGGAGGTTCTGCCACACTGGCACGTCTTGACATCGTATTTGGGTATTAGCCCTTTATGTTTGCAGATCTATTTTTGCATCAACAGGTACCATAAACTGAGATACCCGAAACAAAAGGGAAAAAAGTGACAAAAAAGGAATAGGGGAAAGCCCCGAGCCAGAAGACACTCAACGCCTCGACCGAGCCCCTGACCTCAAGCACATTCAACGCCTCGACCGAGCCCCTAGCCTCGAGCGCGATCTCCGCCTCGCCCCAGCCCCTGGCCTCGCGCACAATCTACGCCTCGCCCGAGCCTAGCCTCGAGCGCAATCTCCACCGAGCCCTGGCCTCGAACACAATCTCAACCTCGACCAACCCTTGGCCTTGGCGCTAGAATTCTAGCACACGGTGGCCGTAACTTTGATGCAACGTGTGCCATGCCTCCCACGTTGCAGTAGGGCACGTCGCCCACTATTCGACCAACTCTCATCACTGTAGCGCCTCACCTGTTCCACTGTGAGCACTGCACGACCGTTGGAGGAATGGGAGGAATTAACTCATGCCACTATAACCATACTTTGGCATTTACTATTCTACTATTGCAGGACAAGCCACAGGGCCTCAGATTCGACCACCACGACCCGAATAGGGCTTGGCGATGCTGCCAACTAGGACGACCATGTTGTTGCCCACACCACAAGGACGAGGTTGTCGATCTCCGTAGGGTCCGCACTGTCACTCCACTGCACACTAAGGATAAACTACTAGATTTACACATATAATAGCCCTACCACCCCTTGTGACTATAAAAGCGGAGGTAGGGCACCCCATAGGGGACACGCACAAAACACGAACACACAACTTACAACACAGTATCATATTCCACTCGACTCACATGGAGATAGAGGACTCAGGACTCTGAGCACACCTCCACTCACTCCCTAAGCCAAGACCTGGGACATATCCCTCTCTCGCAACTAGCTTATACTCCCCTACTACAAGCGCTCTTGGGTGCAAGGAAATTCAGGATCCGACTCTCTTACTAGACACAGGGCATCCTAGGCCTGAACCAGTATATACCCTCTGTGTTCTCTTGCGTCAGCATTCGGGTTAAGGGAGCACGTAGATTCATCATTTGTTAGTGCCTGGACTCCAAGTCCAGACACCGATAGTTGGCGCGCCAGGTAGGGGCCTTCTACGTGTTTCTCCTATTTCCACCAGGAAAAGCCCGGATGGCGGACAGATTTCGCCCACTTCACCTTGGCACCATCATGAGGTTTGGGAGTTTGGAGTTCAAGTCTCTTGGCACCGGCTATGAAATGGTCCTCCTCCCGCCTCGCGATGATGCTGAGCCATGTCTTGAGCCGCTCCCGCCCCAGCTAGTGCATGGGAGGCGCTCGGGACATCATGTAGGGGGAGCCTGGTGCGGTCGTCAGAGGTCCAGGATCTCTGACGGCACCACTGAAGCCAGGACTCTTCCGGCTCTCCCCCCACACATTTCTCATTAGATCACCCATTTCTCTGGCCCACGTTGTGCTAGGGGAAGGTCCCGTGGAGCTTCAAGCTCTGCCCTAAGGACTGGTAGGGGGACAGCGCGGCCCCCTGTTTCGCCTTGACCCAAGGGCAAAACATCGCCCCCACCTCCTCTCCGAAAGTGGGACCTAGGGGCTTCAACTTCACAGCTCCCTCCTGCATCATCCTTGATGCCTGAGGTGACAACCGGAGGACTCACGTCCATTTCCCTTCTACTCCCCTATGGGCTCAAGAATGCAGCCGCCTCTTATGCCTCCTCCATAAGCACTTTGTTCACTGCGTACGCAGATCTCCTAGGGCACCACCTGAGGTCTACCCTTGACCTCATTGCCACCCCTCTCGTATCGTCCTATCCCAAGGAAGTCACCTCAGGTGAGGATGCGTGGGCTGACGCTGATTTCTCTAGTCTTGGAGATCGAGAGACTTTCATGTGCTTCCTCAAGGCAAGCAACTATTGCCACGGTTAATCCGACTCTGATGGAGACGACTATGATCCATCTTGAGAGTGCATCAACCTCAAGGTCGATGGGCAGCTCTGGCTGATCAAGGTGGTGCTGTCCCCTTAGAGCGATGAAATGCAACTCCCCTCCCAACACGACCGCCGCATGTCATCCTAGGGCTCAGGGAGCCGCGTATGTCCCAGCAGAAGCTCGTCGGCCTGACCTCAAACAGCTCAACGAGCTGGAGGCCAGGCTTGAAGAGGAGCATGTGTGCCTACGATAGATACGTGAGACCCTAGAGCAGCACCAGGCTGCTCGAGGGGGCGAAGGAGCAGCCAGTCACCGTGACCGCGACGTCAACCGACACATTGTCGAAGACGTTGGGGGACATGACCCCTTGGTTTTCAGCATGGCGAGCCAAAACGTAATGGCCGCTGCGCTGCTCCTCAGGGCGATGACCGAGCCATTGACCCCTATGGGAAGAAGAGTACGCTAGTGACCCTGGGGACTCCTGGAGCAGGCAGTGGTACAGAATGTGGAAAGCTCCGCGTCGCAATCACACGACTCACGGGCAAGGCACCCAGGGGATCGACCCCCTCCTAATAAGGCACCATCCATGCAAGGCCCTATGCCCCCTAATCTGCAAGGAGGCACTAAGGCTCCATCTGTCCACGAGCGTGTCGGAACCAATGTGGACGCTAGAGCCACCCTTAAGGCCCGACGTCACGATTGGGACGAGGGCGAATCTCGGTGGTACCAACTACACTGAGGCAGGAGGTATGACCATGAGCACGACCGCAGCATGTCACCTGAGCCTTCAGGTCCCTGCGTCTTTAGCGAAGCAATTCGTAGGGCCAAGTTCCCTGCCCGGTTCCGACAGCCGACAAATATCACCAAATACTCAGTGGACACCAACCCTAATCTCTGGCTAGCAGACTACCACCTGGCATGCAGCTAGGTAGAGTGGAGGATGACCTGCTCATCATCCGCAACTTGCCACTACACTTGGCCAACTTGGCTAGAGCGTGGCTTGAGCACCTCCCTAAGCGTCTGATCCATGGCTGGGCTGACCTGGTTAGGATCTTTATCGGGAACTTTTAGGGCACATACGTGCGCCCTGGAACTCCTAGGACCATAGGAGTTGCCGAAAGAAGGCTGATGAGTCTCTTTGTGACTTCATCAGGCGTTTCTCCAAGCAATGCACCGAGCTCCCCAACATCACAGACACTGATGTCATCGGGGCGTTCATCACCGGCACCACTTGCAAGGAGCTGGTGCACGAGCTTAAAGGTAATACTCCCACGAGCACCAGCTAGTTGCTCAACATCGCCACTAACTTTGCCTCTAGCGAACAGGCAGTCGCGGCGATCTTCTTCGACGACAGTGCCAAGGGGAAGCAAAAAGCCGAGGCCACCATGGCCTCAGGCTCCCAAGACCCCAAAAAGAAAAAGAAGGGTTGCAAGGGGAGGCAGGGCCGGCCAGATGACTGTTGGCAAATCTTAACACACACCAGCTAGAGTAAGGTGTGACAAGTATCTAGAAATGGTGGCGCCTAACCAACAATGCTTAAATGCAAGCCTAAGCTGTTACTAGGATAGGTTGTAAGACTACCCTGAGCAATAGCTCTAGAAATGCCAAGCAACGCTAAACTATAGCGGTGACGCAAGACGTACCAAGGGTAACTCTGCAAGCGCATAGGTACCGCTGTAGCACTTCAACCGTGGTGAGTAACCGTGGTGTCATAATTTATAGTTCACTCACGGGGAGCGGACTAAGACTCTTGTTGGGCATTCTTAGCGTCATTACCAAAAGTAGACTTAGTTTTCTAATTCTGATAATGGTGCCAAAAATGCCAAACCTATCCCTCATGCCACTTAAGCCAAGTTGTCATCCCTAGCATGACATGAGAGACGCGGTACTGAAATATGCAATTGCTCTTCGGAATGAATAATAAATGAGGTCTGCAAGCACACAGATTAATACTGATGTGGCATTTTAACCGGGAAGTATTCCAGGCATCGTTATTTATATTTTTACCACTGGGAAGGGATTGCTAATCATCAATGTTGATTATGGAATGAAATATAGAATTGAGTATCTATCATTGCATGTGTAATAGAGAGCATTAATCTATCTCTTTCATACAGGGATAAATGTCACATAAAATATAGATAATGTATGAATGGTGACAAAGATAATTAATCTGATCAGCATTACTAGCCACATATAATAATGATTGGCACCTCAATAGATATTCTAGCAAGTCATTAGCATGGAATTAGGATGAACTACAAGAATATTTCCTAAGTTATTCTTAACTATAAAGTCTAGCATATCATAGTTAGTGCAATTATACTTGGCAACCATTGCGAGACAGGACTATGCCCATGCATAGTGATATTATCAAGGAAGATGATAAACATAGCAATCACTCCCCTGTAATAATGTTGCTCTGCCTACCCTATACACGGGAGGGGGACTATATAAGAATCAATAGAGCTGTCACCACCACGAACTACCCCGCGATCCGACATATAGGGTACAATCGTAGATAATTACATGGATAAACGCTATATGATCCTAAACATGTATATAATTCCAATCTAACTAAGCCAAGCATATAACTATGATAAACTAAAAATGATATAATTGCAAATATAAACTAGTAGAGCAAAGTCATAATCAATATATTCAAGTAGAACAAAGTCATATTCATAATATTGAAGAACAATGATGAACAAATGAAGAACAGTAGAGGAATTACCAAGAATCCTCTTGATAGATCCAGAAACCAATCAAAGTTTGACTCCTTCTAGTTCTAATCCTATGTAGCTATGCTAAACTATAGATCTAGTTGATGTGCCGGCTCTAGGGCTTTATTAGAGACTTCTTCTCCCGAGATGAATGAATGAGGTTTCTGAGGTGCCTCCTCCAGGGGCCAGGGGGGCTGCTTATATAGTCCCTCCAAATGAATATGGGCCGTCGGATCAAACCGACCATAATCGCACAGTTTTCCTTAATCCTCTAGGTCGGTGGAGCATTATCCGCGAGAGGGAGCATGATTCGCCTAGGCAGTAGGACGGGCGCCCAAGAGGGGAGGGCAGGCGCCCTGTCCCCGGGCCCGCTCGGCCTCCCGCTCGTTTCCATGGCTTCTAGACTCTTCTATGTTAGGAAAAATTGCACGGCACGTAATTACCTCAATGTAAACCTGACATGTGGGCCTTTCCTCCATATTTCCTGATAAACCCTACAGAAATAGACAAACACCAAAACTCGTGGAATTCTGTCACATAAAACCCTAAGTCTGGGTGTTGGTTGCATTTGGATCCTTTTCTCTATTTATTTGTTGATTATATTTGATACTTAAGGACCGTAAACAAACTCCCCGAAGCTTACCTCTTGCTCGTCCCTGAGCAAGGATAATCTCAGTGATGGATCAGAAGTTGTTGTAATGCCTTTGAGTTTTGACGGTACACATGCTTTCACAATAAGGTCTCATCTCTGAGTTAGAGTAAACCGTCAAGACTTAAAACTTACTCATTTTACCTTTCACCATGGGACTTGTAACCATCATTTCTGTCTTGAGCAGTTAAAAGATAGAACGGTCTCGTCAAGCGGCATGTCTCTTATTCTTGATGAGCTATAGCTCTAGAATTTTTTGTAGATTTTTAAATAAAACTCAGAGATTCCTTGTATGACTCTCTCAGATCTCTCTTTTTGTGGTATTTCTGGATCCTTACCAAGGCAGTGATGGTATATGCCTTCTCTCAAAGTATGTAGTATTTGTGGTATGATGCATAGTGACCTTACCTTCTCTCTCACCCTACTTTAATAAGGCTTTTGATATCTGGAGCTCATAGGTGGGAGATAGAGTACACATACTTACAAGACATTTATTGCATAGTCAAACCATGGATCCAGAGGAACAATCCAATAAGTCAAATCAAGATGTGCATGTGTGGCAAATGAATGGTGTATGGTGATGATGGTGATAACAATGGTGAAAGTCTAATTCTAATTTTTGCTCTTTTGAGGGGATACATACCGTTCTTGCTCTTTTGAAACTTTTTGAGGAGAATGAGATGCTCTACATTTTTTTTTCTTTCCTCTCAGGTGGGTATCTTGTACTCCTAATTCTATTGTCAGACACTTGTCCATTTTTACCTCTCGTCTGACTTTTTCGTTTCTTTTCAGGTTCCGGGCACTTGCCCCTTTTTATTTCCTCGTATCCTTTCTCTTTTTTTCTTTTTTTTAGAGCACTCACCTCCTGAAATAATATAGCAAGTGGTACTAACCAAGATAACTCGAGCATTTATTTCACAGGAAAAACAGAAATAGGAGAATGTTTTTGGCAATTCTCTCCCGGATTAGGAGTAGAATACTTTTGGGTCGCTCTGGAGATGGAAATGAGTGGATATATGTGAATGCGTACTTCCGGAGTGGAAGCAGCATGTGTGAGTGAACGTGCAAGTGAATCTTGATTTTAACCGCATGACAAGCTCATAAGGGTCTGCACAGCTTGACCACACTCAATGCTCATAAGCAGTAAAAAGTAAATGTGTGGCTCAAAGTCTAGCAAGCATGTATGTATGGATGTGGTAGGAATTTAAACTCTCATCGTACAGGAACTCATCATGTGATATTTTAAAGATTTCCAAAGATAGAATTCTCCAGATTTCTATCATCTCTAGGAATAGATAAACAGTAGCTCAACCTTCCCATATCATATCCGTTAACTTAGACTTCAGATCAAGTTCTCTTCCCACAAGTTCTGGTTTTTTAGAGCAAGTTTTAAATTATAACAGTTATATCTAAACTAGAGAGAGAACTCCAATTTTGAAAATTAGATATAGCAACTATTCATCATATCCATGCTAGAGTTTTATTAAGATTTAGTTTAGCACAGCCACTTTATTTATTTATTAAGCACACTAAGCAAAAGATATATATATATATATAAGCACAACATCTTTATTTGGTTTTCATGGTTATGTATATATATTATTTTAATATAGTATAAGTATATAGATTGATAGAAATACTTAACGGGATAACTCGCGGTGCTCTCCTCCAAGCTGGATTTTGACGTAATTTCTTCTGATGTAGCTAGCAGGTGGCAGAGGTGTATTTGAATGTCGGCAGCACCCTGACAATTATTAGAATATCCTCCGTCTGCTAGTCTTCTTGATCCTTGAATTATGTGGAGCTCAAATAGACAACAAAGCTTTCTGGAACTGATTAGGTGTTTGCATAAATATATAGTCTTTATCATGTTGAGCCTCCTCAATAAATGCTACTTTCTTTGGTAGGATCACAATTTTATTTTTATGTTTTTATATAGCAGAAGAATATTTTTATTTTATTATTTTTTATGCCACCATAGTGAATGTACTTATGGGTTTTATGCCACTTGTATACTCACATGGGGCTTACTAGTTTTAACATTTTTATTTTTTCGTTTCAAGATGATATGAACCTAATTAACTAAGCAAACTATTTTAAATAATTGAAAGGAAAAGGATAAGTACCAAGTTTACCTCTTGGCAAGGCATTCGGCGTTTTTAAGTCCTCCGAACGGGACTCTCTGTTTTCTTAGTCGTCCTGGGATTCGCTGGATGGCGTAGTCGGTGGTTCCGGCTGTGCCTCCTCTTCGTGTATAACTATATTCTCTCTCCACACCTAACTCAGTGCTACGGTCTCCTTAGGATAGTTCTGTTCAAGCTGTATGTCTTCAGACCCTATCACTTCTCCTATGTAGTCTGCCCATCCGTCCTTGATGATTTGCCTCCTCTGGTTGCGGTTGCGTCGTCTTCTTCTTGTCCTGACCTGCTTAGAGTCTTCAACTATATAGTTAGGGTCAGTAAAATAGCAGCATACCTTCTCAGAGGGGAAGTGCATGTAGACTTCTCCGGTTCCAACGTATATGATTGCTTTAACGGTGCTGAGATGATGGGTGGATCGTACTCATCTTCTCCCATGTCAATAACCTGAAAATCTGTATGGACAAAATGATCATCTATTTTGACAGGGACATCAGTTACTATACCTTCAACCTTTTGGAATGTATAATCTACCATCTAGAGGTGAACGTATGTCAGTTTTAGGGGCATGGTTGCGAACAGGAGCTGATAGGTGACTGCGGCCATTATGTTGACGCCCGACCCGATGTCGCAAAGCATCTTCTGGAAGTTGTATCTATTAATGGAGCACTAGTTGCTTGGCATACCTGGGTCATCCTTCTTGGTCACGAACGGTGACTTGAGTTGATGATCTTGAACTCCGTGAAGTGCAGTGACCATCTTAGCTGACTCGGTCCACACTTGCTTGTTTCTGTTCCTCCTATTGGTCCTCTTCCTTGGTTCATGTCGGGATTGCTTTGGGATTTGTGCAGTCTTATTCTTGAAGGAAAACATCTTCTTCCTCCCCGTGATGTAGAAACTGATCTTGGCAGCTGATGAGGTCGTTGTCCCGATCTTCACGACGTTGGATAACTAGCTGAAGATCAGCCGATAACTTGCTGCAAGCAGCGAGGACAACTAGTGCAACCTGACGACATGCACAAGGAGCCAACCACCGTCTCTATACGGCAGGCTGAACCAAGGATTCGCCCAACCACACTCTCAAAGAACCAACCTACGCAACCTGAACTCGAGGATCAGGAGCACGGATTGGGTGCCAATGACGCGGCCGCTTCTGTAATCTCCGCGAAGGAAAACACAAGAGCAAAGGGGTAGAGATCTCTCTCTGAATTTGTTAGCACATAGCTGAACAAAGTGGTTTGTATTCTTGTTGATATTTGGGAACGCAATAAGGAATTGATCCGCAAGCGCACGGATATCGGTGAGCCTTTCACCCGGGAAATTATCCAGAGTATCGTATTTATTTTTTTACCACTAGGAGAAAGAGTGCATCTGACTAACCGGTCTATTACTACTAACCTTTAGGCACAAAGAATGTCTTTCGATGTAAGTGACAAATAGAGAAGACTGCAACTGTAGTCTCCTTCTAACCTTGGTAAGGATGATCTACTGTTCTATTGGGGAGGCTAACGGAATCTAGACACCACAAAGGATGTTCAACCCACACCTATAAACCCTATCCTTCCTGCTAATGAGATATGGTCTGCAAAGGTAGCTCGGAAATGTCACGTTCCTCACTACTACCACGGTCCAGCTAGTCAGGGAATATCTATGAGTACCCCAGCCTAAACACCACGTTTACGCCAGCAATGATTACTCTAAACTCTACGCGAAGAGATTAAAGTAAACTCATAAACCATAAGAACAATAAAACAAGAACTTACTAGAATTTAGAAGTCGAATTACTGAAGAATCCTAGGAGCAAGCTTCGGGTTAGGAGAACTTGATCCCGCAGGTACAAGCTTGGAGTAGACACCGACAGGCCGGGCTTCCTCCACTCTACAGCTCCACTCTATATCTCTCAATCTAGTAGAAACTAGAAGATCTATTTGTACCTTACATTGGTTGCTAAGCCTAAAAAGAAATATTAATTAGAGAAGAGGTTTTCCTTCCAGGGCACCCCTCAATCTCTATGATAATTTCTTCATGTCTTCTCCAGGGGCCAGGGGGTTCTCCTTATATAGTCCTCCTCCTCTATGCGTTTTTGGGTCGGTAAGCGAGGTGGTACTATGTTTTCCTTGATCCAATAGGTCGGTGGAATATCCCGTGCGAAGAGAGTCCTGAATGCAATCCAGCAGGGGGCGGGCTCCCAGGTCACTAGGGCGGGCGCCCTGGGCCTGGCCCCTTTCGGCCTCTGTTTTCTTCCCATGGCTTCTGGAGTCTTCTAGATGGTAGAAAATCATGCGGTGCATTGATATCTCTATGTAATCCCGACATGTGGGTCTTTCTTCCTTATTTCCTGATAACCCCCTGCAGAAATAGATAAACAACAAAACTCGTGGAATTCTGTCAGATCAAACCCTAATTCTAGGTGTTGGTTGCATATTGGTCCTTTCCCTTGTTTATTTGATAATTAAAATTGATACTTAAGAACCGTGAACAGAGGGCACTCAAATTATTTTTCTCTCCTTCTTTTGCACTCTCATTCCTCACTTCGGAGCTCTTTTGCAAGTGCTCAGCTAGGATTTGCTGCGGTGTCATGGGTTTAAGAATCAACTCCTTGTTCTTCCACTTGCTGGTGTATTGATTGGTTCTACCATAATGTAGAGATGATCGATCATATTGCCATGGTCTTCCCAACAGCATGTGGCACACTGTCATAGGCGCCACATCACACTCTACAGTGTCAATATATTCACCAATCTTGAATGGAACTTTCACTCTTTGTGCAATCTTAATAGAACCTGAATTATTAAGCCTGTCACTTGGAGTTTTTGTATATTTTTGAAAGAAAGTTAGCATACCTTTTTATCCTCATAGGTTCTTCTAAGATCACTCATTATCTTTTATATATCTCACTGAGGCTGTTTTAATTTGCAAAAATTCTCAAGCATACTTACTTTGCATTTATTGCCTGATCAAAACAGGATCCGAGGAGGGGAATGTCATACTCTAAGATCAAAGACTTTGGAAATTAAAATCTTTGTCAACTCTTACTGGCATATTGCTTATTAGACGGACCATGGGCTATCATTTTCTCTTTTTCTTCTTCTTTTTTTTAAGTGGATACCGAGGTATCCCTAATTCTACTGTTGGACACTTGTCCATTTTTTCTGCGAGGTTGTCGAGAACTTGCTCCTTTTTATTTCCTCGAAATATCTCTATTTTTGCATAGCCCATGCCTCTAATGCAATAATACTTCGGAAGAGTGAATCTTTCTGAATAAATGTCTTGATCTTAGGAGCATGATAAATCTCTCAACAAGGGTCTAACTCATTTTGAACAAACTCAATACAGAGTAGATAGCTTTTATAATCATAATTAATATTTTTAGTTTTATCAGGCATATAAAACACTGAGGATGGTAGCTAGAATTTTGAATATTTTGAAATAAATTCTCCAAGTAGCAACGATATCAAGAATAAGAAACTCATATTCTACCATCACATATTCCATATTGACTTAAGTAACACAGGGTTTTAAAATGATTTTATAATAATTGCAAGTTTTCAGGAAATATCACAGATTGAGATTAATCATGATTAGAAATATTTTAATCTTTTTAATTTGTCATGTCGGAAACAGTATTCTGCATAATGTGTAGAGTGTAAGATATGTGTTGGAGTGGTCTAGCAATAAATGAAAAAGTAAAGTGTGCAGAGTGTGTACCTTTAATCCAAGATATGTGTATGTGTAAAGTAAAGTGTGCAGAGTGTGTACCTGAATCGTGGAGTGGTGTGGTCGGAGTGTGTTTAGCATGTCGAGGGATCTCCCCCATACTTGTTTTCTGCTTTCTTGCACAAAAATAAAGTAGAGACACACAAGACATAATAATAATACTCTTTATTAATCTTAGGGCATTTATTACAAAAGACTAGTAGCAAACTGACGATAGTAGCAAACTGATGATAATAGTAAACCTAAACCGAATTTAAAGATAAATGACTAAGATGTATTGCCTCAAGGTCTAATCTAGATAACTTAGCGGCGCTCTAATTCCTTAATCTTCTTGTTGGCACTGGCAAGATGCTGCCTAAGGCCTAGTATAATGGTGTTGTGGTTAGAGAGCTGCCTAGTGAGGGAATTAATCGAGGACTGGAGGTCTATGATAATTCTGTCTAGTCTGCGAACGTCCTCATCAATATCCATTATAGTCTTGCGACGCTTGGGAGGTGTCTCAAAAGCATTGAGAGCGTGCTTCGGGGCTGCCTTTGGAGGGATGAAACGGACTTTGGCTGCTCTAATCCCTTCAAAGTAAGGTCTTTCCTCCTCCGTAGTGTAGCGAACGCTGCTGATCTCGCCGCTCCGATTGGTCTTGACTCCAACGACCCTCTCATTGGGTCTTGGTGGAAGGATCCTCGTGCCGATTGGCACCTTGATAGTGGTCTTCGTCTTGGATGATGATCCCGTGAGGAGTAGGGGTTGTGGTGGTGCGGCGAGAACTGGTTGAGCATGGTAAGATTGGGCGGAGCTGCGTTGGCGTAATGGCATGGCTTCTAGCTGTCGTTCTGTGTTGGCCGGGACGAGAGCACGGGCATCGGGGTCTTCCACAGGCACCATGTTGAGGTTGAAGGGGACGACTTCCCAATCATCATGGTACTTCTCGGCCATTGGAGCAGCAAGGATCTAATCAGGCTCTAATTGAAGGAGAGAAGGCTTGGTGGCTTCGTGTTTGAAAACTGAGGTCAGGGGTCTGTTTATATAGGGGTCAAAGAGTGCCTCTATGGGTTGTTCGGGTTGCTGCCGTCGATGTGCGTGCGAAACTTTCCATCTGAGGGATTATTCGGATTACCATAAGTGCATTTTCCATAACAGAGAAAATCGGGACCGAGGGGGAACAGGAGCTGGGCGCCCGCCCACCTGAGCTGGGCGCTCGCCCTCTCTCTGGCCCCTCTGTGGGCCCACTTTCTCGAGCGTGTTTCTAGATGCAAAACTATTTAGAAAAATATATGTATGACCCGAAAACATCAGACTAAAAAGGTCGGGCTCTAATTCTCCATGGGAAGGTAAAAATGGACTACGTCTATTTCTTCTAATTCTTTATTGGCTCTAAAAATAATTTAAGACGTTGACCATTTACCTTGAATAACGTACCTTCGTCATTTTGAATTGTGATAGCTCCGTGGGATGATGAATTTATTACCTTGAATGGTCCTTCTCATTTGCTCCGGAGTTTCCCATGCTCGAAAAGCTTTACCCTGGAATTAAAAAGTAATACCTTATCTCCAGGTGTGAACTCCTTCTTCTTGATTCTCTTGTCATGCCACCTTTTGACTCTTTCTTTGTAGATCTTTGAATTGTGATATGCTTTTTCTCGCCATTCTTCCAATTCTGATAGTTGCATTCTTCTATAATCTCCAGCAACATCTAGGTCCATATTCCATCTCTTTATGGCCCAGTGTGCTTTGAACTCTAGTTCAACAGGTAGATGGCAAGTCTTCCCGTACACCAATTGGTATGGTGACATTCCAATTGGGGTCTTGTATGCTGTCCGGTATGCCCAGAGTGCATTGGGTAACTTGTCTTTCCACGCCGTTCCCATTTCATTTACTATATTCTAAAGAATATTCTTGATTTGTTTGTTGGAAGTCTCTGCTTGGCCACTTCTCTGAGGATGATAGCTGTTGGGTATTCTTAACATCATTACCAAAAGTAGACTAAGTTCTCTAAATCTAGTAACGGTGCCAAAAATGCCAAACCTATCCCTCACACCACTTAAGCTAAGTTGTCATCCCCAGCATGATAAAAGAGACGCGGTATTGAAATATGCAATTGCTCTTCTAAATAAATAATGAATGGGATCTGCAAGCGCACAGATTAATACCAATGTAGCATTTTAACCGGGAAGTATTCCAGGTATCGTTATTTATATTTTTACCACTGGGAAGGGATTAGCAATCATCACTATTGATTACAGAATAGAATATGAGATTGAGCATCTATCATTGCATGTATAATTGAGAACATTTATCTAACTTTTCACATAGAGATAAGTGTCACATAAAAGATATATGAAATAATAATAGTGACAAGGATAACTAATCTGATCTAGCCACATAATAAATATGATAAGCACCTCAATTAGATACTCTAGAAAGTCATTAGCATGGTATTAGAACGAACTACAAGAATATTCCCTAAGTTATTCTTAACTATATAGTCTAGCATATCATAGTTAGTGCAAGCATACTTAGCAATCATTGTGAGACAAGACTACGCCCATGCATAGTGATATTAGCAAGGAATATGAGAAACATAGCAATCACTCCCCTGTAATAATGTTGCTCTGCCAGCCCAATACACGAGAGGGGGACTATATAAGAATCAATGAAGCTGTCACTATCATGAACCACCCCACGATCTGGCATATTGGGTACAATCGCAGATAAATACGGTATAAGCACCACGCCTACACAATATCTATCATTTACCCATGGATCCGATGGATAAACGCTATACGATCCTAAGCATGTATATAGATCGAATCTAACTAAGCCAAGTACATAACTATGATAAACTAAGAACTATATAATCTTGAATATAAGCAAGTAGAGCAAAGTCATAAGCAATATATTGAAGTAGAACAAAGTCATATTCATAATATTGAAGAACAAAGATAATTAGAAAGCAATTAGAAGCACAATTAGAGAATTACCAAGAATCCTCTTGACAGATTCGGAAACCAATCGAAGATTGACTCCTTCTAGTTCTAATCCTATGTAGCTATGCTAATCTAGATGTCTAATTGATGTGGTGGCTCTAATCTTGATCAGAGGCTTCTTCTCCCTTGATGGAACAATGAATTAGGGTTGAGAGGCTCTCTCCTCCAGGGGCCAGGGGGTCTGGTTTTATAGTACCTTCAAGTGAATATGGGCCCTTGGATCAAACCGACATAGATTGCATGGTTTAGATTCATCCTTTAGGTCGGTGGAGATCTCCCGCAAAGCAGAGTCCTGATTGGACTCCTGGAGGGGGCGGGCGCCCAGTAGGACAAGGCGGGCGCCCTGTCTCTGGCCCCGTTTCGCCTCCGCTTCGGTCTCGTGGCTTCTGGAGTCTTCTAGATGTAAGATAATTGCATAGCACGTTAATATCTTTACGTAATCCTGACATGTGGGCCTTTCTTCCATATTTCCTGATATCCCCCTGCAGAAATAGACAAACACCAAAACTCGTGGAATTCTATCAGATAAAACCCTAAGTCTAGATCTTGATTTCATTTGGATCCTTTTCTTTATTTATTTGATAATTAAATTTGATACTTAAGGACCGTCAACAAACTTCCCCAAGCTTACCTCTTGCTCGTCCCTGAGCAAGGATAGACTCAGCTATGGATCATAAGTTGTTGCAATATTTAGAAAATTGATGGTACACATGCTTTTAAATAAGATCTCATCTCTAAGTTAGAGTAAACTGTCAAGACTTAAAACTTACTTACTTTACCTTCACCATGGGACTTGTAACTGTCACTTCTGTCTTGAGTGGTTAAAAGATAGAACAGTCTAGCCAAGTGCCATGTCTCTTATTCTTGATCAGCTATAGCTCTGGGGTTTTTGCAGATTTTCAAATAAAACTCAGAAATTCCTTGTATGATTCTCTCAGGTCTCTCTTTTGTGGTATTTTTTTGAATCCTTACCAAGGCAGTGATGGTATATGCCTTCTCTCAAGATATGTAGTATTTGTGGTATAAGGCATAGTGACATTGCCTTCACCCTACTCTAATAAGGCTTTAATATCTGGAGCTCATAGGTGGGAGATAAAGTATACATACTTATAAGACATTTATTGCATAGTCAAACCATGGATCCAAAGAAACAAATCAATAAGTTTAATCAAGATGTGCATGTGTGGCGAATGAATGGTGTATGGTGATGATGGTGATAACAATGGTGGTAACAATGGTGGTGGAAGTCTAATTCTACTTTGCTCTTTGAGGGGATACATACCTTCCTTGCTTTTTGAAACTTTATGAGGAGAATGAGATGCTCTATATTTTTCTTTTCTCTCAGGTGGGTATCTTGCACCCCTAATTCTACTGTTGGACACTTGTCCATTTTTACCTCTCGTCTCACTTTTTCTTTTCTTTTGAGGTTCCGAGCACTTGCTCCTTTTTATTTCCTCGTATCTTTTTTTTAGAAGCATTCATCTCTTGAGATAATATAGCAAGTGGTAGTAACAAGATAACTTGAGCATTTATTTCACAAGGGGAAAACAGAAATATTTTTGGTTATTCTCTCCCGGATTAGGAGTAGAATATTTTTGGTTGGTTCTGGAGATGGAATGGGTGGATATATGTGGATGGTACTTCCGGAGTAGAAGTAGCATATATGAGTGAACGTGCAAGTGAAATCTTGATTTAACCACATGACAAGCTCCTAAGGGTCTACACAGCTTGACCACACTCAATGCTCATAAGCAGTAAATATTAAATGTGTGGCTCAAAGTCTAGCAAGCATGTATATATGGCTGTGGTAGGAATTTAAACTCTCATCGTACAGGAACTCATCATTCAACATTTTAAAGATTTTCAAAGATAAAATTCTCCAGAATTCTAGCATCTCTAGGAACAGATAAACAGCAGCTTAACCTTCCCATATCGTATCCGTTAACAACTTAGACTTCAGATCAAATTTTCATCCCACAAGTTTAGGTCTAGAGCAAGCTTTAAATTATAACAGTTATATCTAAACTTGAGAGAACTTAAAATTTGCAAATTAGGCAGAGCAACTATTTATCATATCCATGCTTAAGTTTTATTAAGATACAGATTAGCATAGCCACTTTATTTATCTATTAAACACACTAAGCAAAAGATACATATATATATAAGCATAAAATCTTTATTTGGTTTTCCATAGTTTAATAATATAAGTATAAAGATAGATAGAAATACTTATCGAGATAAATGGGGGTGCTCTCCCCCAAGCTGAATTTTGACGTAATTTCTCTTGATGTAGCTAGAAGGTGGCAGAGGTGTATCTGAAAGTCAGCAGCATTCTGACAGCGATTAGAATGTCCTCCGTCTGCTAGTCTTCTTGATTCTTAAATTTTGTGGAGCTCAAGTAGACAACAAAGCTTGTGGAACTGATTACGTGTTAGCATAAATATCTAGCCTTTATTATCTTGAGACTCCTTAATAATTATTACTCCCTATTTTTATATTTTTATTTTATAAAGCAGAAAAATAATTTTTTTATTTTTATGCCACCACAGTGAATGTACTTATGGGTTTTAGGCCACTCGTCTACTCACATGGGGCTTACTATTTTTCACATTTTTATTTTCTTTTTAGGATAGCACGAATATAATTAACTAAGTAAACTATTTCAAATAATTGAAATGATTAAAAGGGAAAGGATAACTTCCAAGTTTACCTCTTGGCAAGGCGTTCGGTGTTTTTGAGTCCTCCGAACGGGACTCTCCAATTTCTTAATTGTCCTGAGGTTCGTTGGGTGGCGTAGTCGGTACTTCCGGCAGCGCCTCCTCTTCTTGTATAGTTATCTTCATTTTCCACACCTGACTTGGTGCTTCAATCTCCTCTGGATAATTCTGTTTAAACTCAACGTCTTCTGATCTTACAACTTCTCCTTCATAGTCTGCCCATCCGTCCTTGATGATCTGCCTCCTCTGGTTGCGGTTGCGTCGTTTTCTTACCTGCTTAGATTCTTCAATGATACAGTTAGGGTCAGTAAAATAACGGCGTACCTTCTCTAAGGGGAAGTGCATATGGACTTCTCCGGTTCCAATGTAGATAATTGCTTTAACGGTGCTGAGGAACGGTCTTCCAAGGATGATGAGTGGATCATACTCGTCTTCTCCCATGTCAACAACTTGAAAGTCTGTGTAGACAAAGTGATCGTCTATTTTGACTGGGACATCAGATACTATTCCTTTGACTTCTCGGAATGTCTGATCTGCCATCTGGAGGTGAATGTATGTTGGTCTTAGTGGCATGGTCCCGAACAAGAGCCGATAGGTGACTGCGGCCATTATGTTGACGCCTGATCCGGTGTCGCAAATCGTCTTGTAGAAGTTGTATCCATTTATGGAGCAGTAGATGCTTGGCATTCCTGGGTCGTCCTTCTTAGTCAAAAACAGTGACTTAAGTTGGTGATCTTGGCCTCCATGAACTACAGTGACCATCTTAGCTGACTCGGTCCACACTTGCTTGTTCCTGTTTCTCCTGTTGGTACTCTTCCTTGATTCATGTCTGGATTGATCTGGAATTTGTGTAGTCTTGTTCTTGAAGAAAAATGTCTCGTTCTTCCCTTTGACGTAGAAACTGATCTTGGTAGCACTGGTGTAGATGATAGCTCCCGTGGTATTCAAGAATGGCCTCCCTAAGATGATAGGTGCTCTCTCATCATTTCCGGTCTCTACCATTATGAAGTCTGCTGGGGCATATAAGGTACCAACTCGGACACAAAGGTTCCTCAATATTCCTTTTGGAAAAGTTATCGTCTGATCTGCAAACTGCAAACACATGGTTGTTTCTAATAAAGGATATGTAAAGAATTTTTCATAGAGTACCCTGGGTATAATGTTGACACTGGAGCCAAAGTCGCAGAGTGCTTCTGGAAAGTCCACCATGCCGATGGAGATCGGGATGACGGGGCGTCCTGGATCGCCTCTCTTGACCGGCAGACGGTCAGTAGAAAATTCAGTGATAGGGTTACTCCAATTACCTGCATCAAACATGTCTACAAGATTTGCAGATTCTAATCCTTCCAGTTGTGATGGTATACCGGGGTTAGTAGTAGGAACAGCAGCAGCTATTTGATTTAACTGGGATTCAATCATTTTATTAAAGCTAATTTGATTCTTGATGGCAGTAGAGAAATTATCCATTCTATTATTTATATTTTCTAGCATTTTATCATTAGATGCCAATTTCTTAGATAGATTATCCATTAGCTTTCCTTGATTAGACACTAACTCTCTCAAAGGTGGAAAATTACTATTGTTGTTGTAAGAATTGTT